>NC_059262.1:4692500-4697500 GCF_017591435.1 Portunus trituberculatus | reverse complement strand
CTCCTCCTCCTCCTCCTCCTCCTCCTCCTCCTCCTCCTTTTCCTCCTCCTCCTCCTCCTCTTTCATCATCTCTTTCCCTTTCCTCCTTCACCTCTTTACCTGTTGTTTTGTCCTACTTACCTGTATGTGTGATTGCAAGGTAACCTCCTCCTCCTCCTCCTCCTCCTCCTCCTCCTCCTCCTCCTCCTCCTCCTCCTCCTCCTCCTCCTAGTTGCAATATTTGGCCTAGTTACCCCCCGCAATGTTAATAGGACCTGTTTACTCTCTCTCTCTCTCTCTCTCTCTCTCTCTCTCTCTCTCTCTCTCTCTCTCTCTCTCTCTCTCTCTCTCTCTTAGTCAGTAACCTTCACTTTTAAACATTTCATTTCCAGGTCTGTTGTAGATCTAGGTTCTCTCTCTCTCTCTCTCTCTCTCTCTCTCTCTCTCTCTCTCTCTCTCTCTCTCTCTCTCTCTCTCTCTCTTATATCCCTTCTTTTCCTTACCTCTCCTTTCCTTGATCCTTTTCCCCTCCCTCCTCCTTCCCCTCTTCCCCTCTTCCCCCTCCCCCCCTGTGTGGAAACTTCTCTAAAGGTTGAGTTCACGGCTTTCACTTTCCTCCTCCTCCTCCTCCTCCTCCTCCTCCTCCTCCTCCTCCTCCTCCTCCTCCTCCTCCTCCTCCTCCTCCTCCTCCTCCTCCTCCTGTTATCCCTTTTATTTTCCGATTGGTTTTCTTCTTTCCTTTTCTATATCTCAAGTCCTCCTCCTCCTCCTCCTCCTCCTCCTCCTCCTCCTCCTCCTCCTCCTCCTTCTTTTGTTTTTATCCTCTTTTCCTCTGTCCTTTCTCTTCTTTTTCAATCATCATCTTTTTCATCTTTTTCTTCTTCTTCTTCTTCTTCTTCTTCTTCTTCTTCTTCTTCTTCTTCTTCTTCTTCTTCTTCTTCTTCTTTTGAGCAGGGAAGGAAGGAAGGGATTAGGAAGGAAGAGAGGAAGAGGAAGGAAGGATTTACGTGTTTTTGTCAGATCAGCTGATTTACCAAAACAGAATGAGTCACGTGTGTGTGTGTGTGTGTGTGTGTGTGTGTGTGTGTGTGTGTGTGTGTGTGTGTGTGTGTGTGTGTGTGTGTGTGTGTGTGTGATATTTTTCGTTATGGTTAAGGGTAATGGTCTCTCTCTCTCTCTCTCTCTCTCTCTCTCTCTCTCTCTCTCTCTCTCTCTCTCTCTCTCTCTCTCTCTCTCTCTCTCTCTGTTTTCCCCTCACTTCATATTCTTTATTTATTTGTCTTCATTTCTCTCTATTTCTCTCCTCCTCCTCCTCCTCCTCCTCCTCCTCCTCCTCCTCCTCCTCCTCCTCCTCCTCCTCCTCCTCCTCATTTCTCTTCCCTTCTCATAACCTCTGTTCTTTCTCCCCTCTTACTGCAGTCCCCTCTTCTTCCTTTACGGTGTTATTGCCTCTCTCTCTCTCTCTCTCTCTCTCTCTCTCTCTCTCTCTCTCTCTCTCTCTCTCTCTCTCTCTCTCTCTCTCTCTCTCACTTCCTGGACCTTTAAACAAGTAATCTTTATTTTATTATGTGGAATTTATTAGTCGTCTTGCTCTCTATGTACCGTTAACGCGCACACACACACACACACACACACACACACACACACACACACACACACACACACACACACACACACACACGTATTATTTTGTCCTTATATATGGTGTGTGAAATTTTTATCTTTGCTATTTTCCTCCTCCTTCTTCTTCTTCTCCTTCTCCTCTTCCCTCCTTCTCCTTCTCCTTCTTCTCTTCTTCTCCTCCTCCTCCTCCTTCCTCCTCCTCCTCCTCCTCCTCCTCCTCCCTCCTCCTTCTCCTTCTCCTTCTCCTTCTTCTCTTTCTTTTCCTTTCTGCTGCTACTACTACTACTACTACTACTACTACTACTACTACTACTACTACTACTACTACTACTACTACTACTACAACAACAACAACAACTACTGCTACTACTACTACTACTACTACTACTACTACTACTACTACTACTACTACTACTTTTTTTTCTTTTCTTTTTCTTTTTATTTTCTTCTTCTTCTTCTTCTTCTTCTTCTTCTTCTTCTTCTTCTTCTTCTTCTTCTTCTTCTTCTTCTTGTTTTTGTTCTTCTATTTCTACTTCTTCTACTGCTATTACTAAAAGAACAGCAAGATGACAACAACAACAACAACAACAACAACAACAACAACAACAACAACAACAATTGTAATAATAATAATAAAATTTGTACCATTACCACTCTCTCTCTCTCTCTCTCTCTCTCTCTCTCTCTCTCTCTCTCTCTCTCTCTCTCTCTCTCTCTCTCTCTCTAAATTGAGGTGAGGGTCAATCTTGGCGGGGAAACCTTGCCATTTAAGTCACGTGACCTCCTGTGGGGTGTGGTGAGGTCAGGGGGGTGGTGGGGAAGTAGGTCACCTGTGTTTGTCTGACCTGTTGTCCCTTTTTTTGGTGGTGGTGGTGAGGTGGTGAAGGTGGTGGTGGTAGTGGTAGTGGTAGTGGTGGTGGTGATGGTGGTGGTGAGGTTGTGAAGGTGGTGGTGGTGGTGGTGAATTTGTAAAGGTAGTGATGGTGATGATGGTGGTGAGGTTGTGAAGGTAGTGGTGGTGGTTGTGGTGGTGGTGTTGTTGTTATTGTTGTTTTGTTTCTTTTTCTTCTTTTTCTTCTTCTTTATTATCGTTATTATATATTTTTTGTTTTTCTATTTCCATTTCTTTTTCTTCCTCTTCTTTTTCTTTTATTATTATTATTATTTATTATTATTATTATTATTATTATTATTATTATTATTATTATTATTATTATTTATTCATTCATTCATTTATTTATTAAGTCTGAAAATTAATACTCGGCTTCTTGTTTTTATCCATTAATGTGTGTGTGTGTGTGTGTGTGTGTGTGTGTGTGTGTGTGTGTGTGTGTGTGTGTGTGTGTGTGTGTGTGTGTGTGTGTGTAATAAGTCGCACATTATCACACACACACACACACACACACACACACACACACACACACACATACACGATTTTAGGCGGAAGTGTTAACTACTACCCCTCCTCCTCCTCCTCCTCCTTCTCCTCCTCCTCCTCCTCCTCTTCCTCCTCTTCCTCTTCCTCCTCTTCCTATTGGCTGGATGGAAGGTCAGTTGAGGGCAGGCGCTGTGACCTTTAAATCTCCCGGGTCACCTTTAAAAGTTTAGGTCAAGGTCAGCTTACGGTTATTTAAGGTCATTTTAGGGTAGTGGTGGTGGTGGTGGTAGTGTTGTTGTTGTTGTTGTTGTTGTTGTTGTTATTGTTGTTTACTCTTCCTTCTCTTAATCTTCAAATATTTTCCTCTTCCGTTACTCCTTACTTTTCTCCTCCTCCTCCTCCTCCTCCTCCTCCTCCTCCTCCTCCTCCTCCTCCTCCTCCTGTTTTTCCTTCATTTCATCTCTCATTTTTCTTCTTCTCTTTTTCTTTTATTATCTTTAAATTTTCCTTCTTTCCTTCTAATCTCTCTCTCTCTCTCTCTCTCTCTCTCTCTCTCTCTCTCTCTCTCTCTCTCTCTCTCTCTCTCTCTCTCTCTCTCTCTCTCCCCCGTTAATTACGTTGAAATATTAGTTAGTTTGTGTAAATTATGTTACGTTAATATCTTTTAGCGTAAGTGAGCAAGTAAATCTTATTAGAGAGAGAGAGAGAAGAAGAAGAGAAGAAGAAGAGAAGTGAATCTCAAGTATGTAAGCATCTTTTTTTTTTTTTAAAGGACATAAAAAATGACATTACTATTTTTCCTTTTGCTTATTTTCTATCTTTTTGTTTACCTGTTTCTTAAGAGCATTGGTGAGATCATTGGTGACTGGTGACTGGTAACTGGTGACTGGTGACTGGTAACTGGTGACTGGTAATTGGTGATTGGTGACTGGTAATTGGTGACTGGTGACTGGTGACTGGTAATTGGTAACTGGTGACTGGTGACTGGTGACTGGTAATTGGTAACTGGTGACTGGTAACTGGTGACTGGTAATTGGTAACTGGTGACTGGTAACTGGTGATTGGTGACTGGTAATTGGTGACTGGTGACTGGTGACTGGTAATTGGTAACTGGTGACTGGTGATTGGTAACTAGGGACTGGTGATTGGTGATTGGTGACTGGTAATTGGTGACTGGTAAATCTATTCCTCACTTGTTATTATTATTGGTGTTATTGTTTGTTATTGTTATCATCTTTTTCTTCTTCTTTTTCCTCTTTGTCTACTTCCTCTTTTCTTCTTCTTCCTTTTCTTCTTCTCCTTCTTCTTCTTTTTCTTCTTTTTTTTCTTCTTTTTCTTATTCTTATTATTATTCCGAGTGTAACTATCGATCATATTATCAATGATTTTCTTCTTTTTCTTCTTACTCTTATTCTCCTTTATCTTCCTCCTCCTCCTCTTCTCCTCGTTCTTCTTCTTTTCCTCCTTCTCCTCCTTCTCCTCTTTCTCCTTCTTCTTCTTCTTCTCCTTCTCCTTCTTTTTCTCCTTCTCCCTTCTTCTCCTCCTCCTCCTCCTCCTTCTTCTTCTTCTTCTTCTTCTTCTTCTTCTTCTTCTTCTTCTTCTTCTTCTTCTTCTTCTTCTGAATATTGGTGAGAGTTATTTCCTGCATCTCCTTCCCTTCCTTGTGTTTACCGTAAGGGCGGCGTCACGCTTACCAAATGCCAGTCGTCTCTTTAAATTTTAGGTTTAAAGGGCAGACTTAGGTAGTGGTGGTGGTGGTGTTGGTGGTGGTAGTGGTAGTGGTGGTGGTGGTGGTAGTGGTGGTGGTTTAGGGATATGACCTTTATGTAGATGTGCTCTCTCTCTCTCTCTCTCTCTCTCTCTCTCTCTCTCTCTCTCTCTCTCTCTCTCTCTCTCTCTCTCTCTCTCTCTCTCTCTCTCTCTCTCTCTCTCTCTCTCTCTCTCTCTCTCTCTCTCTCTCTCTCTCTCTCTCTCTCTCTCTCATTTAAGGTAAGAGATGGGAAAGCAGGAGGCTGTGAGA
>NC_059262.1:4632500-4667500 GCF_017591435.1 Portunus trituberculatus | reverse complement strand
ACGAGGGCTCAGGCTACGGCCCCGGGAATGATAGGTCACCATACGGGGCTGTGTACGACTACGACGACACTGAGGACGACTATGATGATTATGCTGAAGGGATCGGCGAGGAGGTTATCATTGAGGGGTCTGGCGGTGAGTTACCCTCATTTTCTGTTGTTTTGAAGGGGCTGGCACTGTTAACTTATATTTTTTCACATTTTTGTTGTTTTGAAGGGGCTGGCACTGTTAACTTGTCTTTTTTTTATTTATTTTTTTTTTGAGGGGGCTGGCACTGTTAATTTGTCTTTTTTTCTGTTTTGAAGGGGCTGGCACTGTTAACTTGTCTTTTTTTTTTTTTTTTGAAGGGGCTGGCACTGTTAATTTCTTTTTTTCTGTTTTGAAGGGGCTGGCACTGTTAACTTGTCTTTTTTTATATTTCTTGTTGTTTTGAAGGGGCTGACACTGTTAATTTCTTTTTTTTTTTTTTTTTTTTTTTTTTGTTGTTTTGAAGGGGCTGGCACTGTTAATTTGTTTGTTTTTTTGTGTGTATTTTTGGGTCTGTTGTTTTGAAGGGTCTACAACTTGTTTTGAAGGGGCTGGCACTGTTAATCTCTCTATTTTTTTTGTTCATATAGTTTTAGTCTTTGTTTTGGCGGTGAGTTGTCCTGTTTTGTCTTGTTTTGAAGGGGCTGGCACTGTTAACTTGTCTTTTTTTTTATTTATTTTCTTTTTCTGTTGTTTTCAAGCGGCTGGTACTGTTAACTTGTTTTTTTAGGTTTATTTTGGGGTCTTTCTGTTGTTTTGAAGGGGCTGGCACTGTTAACTTGTCTTTTTTTCAGTATTTTTTTGTTTTTTTGTTGTTTTGAAGGGGCTGACACTGTTAACTTGTCTCTTTTTCAGTATTTTTTTTGTTTTTTTGTTGTTTTGAAGGGGCTGGCACTGTTAACTTGTCTTTTTTTTATTTATTTTCTTTTTCTGTTGTTTTGAAGGGGCTGGCAATGTTAATGTATTTTTTATTGATATACTTCTCGTGTTTGTTTTGGCGGTGAGTTACTCTGTCTGTTGTTTTGAAGGGGCTGTCACTTCTTCACTTCTATTTCGAGTTCTTTGGCTCTTTGAAGGTCTGGCACTAAATGTTGTGAAATATTGGCACCTCTCAATTTGCTTATTTTTTATTATTTTATTTTTATTTTTATTTTTTGTTTTTTTTAAAGGACTAGAACCTTTAATTTGGTCTTTAAGAGACTAGAACCTTTTACTTTTTCTTTTAAGGACTAGAACCCTTAATTTGGTCTTTTAACGGACTAGAACCCGTAATTTGGCCTTTTTAAGGGACTAGAATCCTTGATTTGGTCTTTTAAGGAACTAGAACCCTTAATTTGGTCTTTTAAGGGACTAGAACCTTCAACTTGGTCTTTTAAAGGGACTAGAACCTTTAACTTGGTCTTTTTAAGGGACTAGAACCTTTAATTTGGTCTTTTTAAGGGACTAGAACCATTAACTTAGTCTTTTAAGGGATTAGAACCTTTAACTTGGTCTTTTTAAGGGATTAGAATCTTTTAAATTGTCATTTTTTAAATATTTTTGGCCTTCACTCATCCTGTACTGTTTTTTTCTATGCTGTATGTAAGGGGGCTGTTCTGTCGGTTTTTTCAAATGTAAGGGGTCTATATGCTCGTTTTCTTTATGTAAGGGGGCTGGATAAGGAGTAACGAGAGGGGGTCCTGGTTTTAATTATTCTAGGGGCTTTTCTTTATTTTCTCTATGTAAGGGGCTGTTCTGTCGCTTCTTTTCAGTGTAAGGGGTCTATAATTCTCGTTTTCTTTATGTAAGGGAGCTGGATAAGGATTAATGTTGTTTTGAAAATTTTGGGGTCTATTTTCTATGTAAGGGGCTGTTCTGTCGGTTTTTTCAGATGTAAGGGTCTATATGCTCGTTTTCTTTATGTAAGGGGGCTGGATAAGGAGTAACGACAGGGGGTCCTATTTTAAATCACCCTTTTTTGTCTTTTAAGGGACTGCCACGCCCATTTTTCCCTTTGTTTCAAGACACTTATTCTCGTAAAGTAGTGTTTCTCTTGTGTTTCCTTTGTTTTGTTTTGTTTTCATGTAAGAGGGGTCTGATTCTGGCCAGGGGCATTGAGAGGGCTACGGGGAAAAGGCTTACTAAAGGTGCCAGCTCCGGGATAATAGTAGTAGTAGTAGTAGTAGTAGTAGTAGTAGTAGTAGTAGTAACAGTAGTAGTAGGAGTGGTGGTGGTTGTATTATTATTATTATTATTATTATTATTATTATTATTATTAGTAGTAGTAGTAGTAGTTAGTATACATATAAGGGTAAGTTGGTGACTAATACACGCACACACACCTGACACACACCTGTTCAGTAATCACCACCACGCTGTTACCTGCACACCACCACCACTGCCGTCACTGCCTCACTCACCTTTTGCCTGTCACTAACCTCTGCCCTCCTGCCCTCCTGCCCTCCTGCCCTCCTGCCCTCTCTACAGCACACTGGAATAATGTTACCTGACCTTTACCGTACCTTAATTAACCTAATCCAACCTAACCTTACCTTACCTAACCTTACAATTAAGTCTAATTTCCAATCTTATATCACTTTTGTATCTGTAATTCTTAATCTCAATATTTCTTGCTATTTCCTGTATTATCTCTTGAACAACATCTCTTATATCAAATTTCTACCATCCTCCTTCAATTTATCTCCATTTCTAACTACACCTGACCCTTGCCAGACAAAAGCTCAAATATATATGCATTTTTTAGAAGAGATGTGTTAGTTTACCGTAGTGTTACCTTTAGAGTGCACGTTTTCTCTGGTGCGTGACTGTGCCCGTTTTCTTTCTCTCCACGCTGAGTAGGAGGATGTGAGGGTAATGTAAATAGTTTAGTCTACCCCTTTCTGAAACTCTAGGCTCTTTTTTACCCACTTATTAATTAATTTGAAAGGCCACGGGTACGGTAAGCAGGGTCCTCAAGGGTGTTTTTCTAGTATTTAATGGAGAACTTGGTTAATTTGATGCTAGAATCGTAAAAAACTTATTTTAAAATATTCGTGTGTCATTTTGTATCATTTTTTGTGATTTGTAACTGGTGATGCAAGCCTAGTGTTTCAGAAAGGTTCACTAAGGTTACTGTAGTGTTTAAGGTCAGTTGCTCCCGTGTGTGTGTGTGTGTGTGTGTGTGTGTGTGTGTGTGTGTGTTTCAAGTTGGTGTAAATTCATGTTTATTTATTTTATTTATTGTTATTTTAGAGAGAGAGAGAGAGAGAGAGAGAGAGAGAGAGAGAGAGAAGAGAGAAACACAACAACAATAACACCTCCACCACCACCAACAACAACAACAACAACAACAACAAACACTAACAAAGGCTAACAAAAGAACGGCAGTAATTGTAAACAAACAAACAAAATGGCGCCTGTTGTTATGGAGGAGGAAGAGGAAGGGGAGGAGGAGGAGGAGGAGGAGGAAGAGGAGGAGGAGGAGGAGGAGGAGGAGGAGGAGGAGGAGGAGGAGGAGGAGGACCATTAGATAGAAAGACCAGGTATGATTTAGGTAAATTTTCAGACTGGAGGAGGAGGAGGAGGAGGAGGAGGAGGAGGAGGAGGAGGAGAAGAAGAAGGAGAAGGAAGACGAATAGGAGAGAGAATTTTTGGATGTTTGGTTAAAGATGTGTGTGTGTGTGTGTGTGTGTGTGTGTGTGTGTGTGTGTGTGTGTGTGTGTGTGTGTGTGTGTGTGTGTGTGTCTCGTTTTATGTGCGTAATACCTTCCTCTCCATTTTATTCCCTGTGTGTGTGTGTGTGTGTGTGTGTGTGTGTGTGTGTGTGTGTGTGTGTGTGTGTGTGTGTGTGTGTGTGTTTCACCCTCATGTGCGTTTCAATACGGTCACATGAGCCTCTGTATGTGTGAGTGTGTGTGTGTGTGTGTGTGTGTGTGCGTGCGGGAGTGAGCGTGCGTGGTGTGTGTACCAGAGGTGTATTGATCTGGGGCTCTGGTGGTGGTGGTGGTGGTGGTGGTGGAGGCAGTGATGGTGGTGGAGATCAGTCAGTGAGCGGCTGTGGCTGCTGCTGTGGCTACCTTGTGTGCTGTGGTGCTGTGGTGACGCTGTACCACACTCTACCACACCACCACACCACCGCGCCAGCCTCCCGGGGCACCACACACGCCCTCAGACACCCCAACGCCTTCACCACGCCTACTTTACTGGAACAAGGTACGCCTCCTCCCCCCGGTGACTCCCCCAGCCCTCTACCACCCCTTAGCCACCCCCCAAGGAAACCACAGGCCGAATCACACACCTCTAACGTATCACACATCTCACTAACGTATCATTGCCACCATGGGGATACGTCACACTAGAAACCCTTTAACCTTCCCCATGTGTCACCCCCCTGTGGGAATGAATAACTAGAGAAGATCACAGGGGCGTATCACACACCCCACTAACGTATCATAGCCACCATGGGGATACGTCACACTAGAAACCCTTTAACCTTCCCCATGTGTCACCCCCCTGTGGGAAAAAAACACAGGGGAAGCCACGGGGGACACCTCAGACTATCCAATGAATTACACACGCATCCTACCACAGGGTATAAAACTGTAGGACTTTTCAGTGACATCCTACCCACTGTGGCGTACCCCGTGTGACCTTGGGAACTTTATCATATCCTACCCCTTCCCTTCCCCCCATGGTAAGCAGCCCCCGTGGTCCTGTGGGTAGGTGTAGGATGCTTCTAATCCTGTTTAGTATCCTGTGTTAGTTTGGGTCAGGGTAATCCTTCATTTATTCATTCCTTTTTTTATTTCCTTCCTTCCTTCCTTCCTTCCTTTGGCAAATTTATGCATTTATTTATTTATTTATTTATTTATTTATTTATTTATTTATTTTCTTTTTCCCCTTGGTTAGTTTTCCCTATTCCTCGTCCTCTTCCTTCTATTTATTCCGTATTCTCCTCCTCCTCCTCCTCCTCCTCCTCCTCCTCCTCCTCCTCCTCCTCCTCCTCCTCCTCCTCCTCCTCCTCCTCCTCCTCCTCCTATTCTTCCTCTTCCTCCTTTCCAACACCTCTCCTATCTGTGCTTCCTCCTCCTCATTCTCTCTCTCTCTCTCTCTCTCTCTCTCTCTCTCTCTCTCTCTCTCTCTCTCTCTCTCTCTCTCTCTCTAACTTGCTTTTTATCTCAGCAAAGGATACTAGGATAGGATTCCCTCTACAAGTTTCCTCCACCTTCCCTCCACCTCCACGTTTCTCCTCCACTAGACCTTCCTCCATGTTTCCTCCACTTTTCCTCCACCTCCACGTTTCTCCTCCACTAGAGGAAGAGGAAGATTAACACTATTTTAACCCTTTTGGCACCTCCTCCCTTTACAAATCCATAGGGAGAGAGAGAGAGGAGAGATATTGTTAGCTCTTCTATTGTGTTCCCTTATGATGAATCTAAGAGGAAGAGGAAGAGGAAGATTAATATATGATAGTTTACACCCTTCTTGGCACCTCCTTCCTTTATAAATCCATAGGGAGGGTAGTTTAATGAGTTTTTCCTTCATTTGTGTTCCTTTGTGATGGCTATTCGTGTGAGAAATTTAATACTTGATAAAATTATTATTATTTTTTTTATTATTGTTATTATCTTGTGTTAAAAAATGGGGTTTGATAAATTAGGTTAGGTTTGTGGTCATTTATTTTCTCTCCCTCTCCTTTTCTTTATTCATTTTTCTCCTTCCTCCTCTCCGTTTTTCTCAGTTCCTTCGTGACACTTCAGTATATGCAAGGAAACTTTTACCAATGCAGTCTTAACGAGAAGGAAGTTGATGGGAAGAACAGTCTCTCTCTCTCTCTCTCTCTCTCTCTCTCTCTCTCTCTCTCTCTCTCTCTCTCTCTCTCTGTCTCTGTCTCGTGTGGGCGGGTTGTTGAGTTGAAGGTGTATTGAAGCAGTGATAGAAAGCTTAGGTATTTCTGCTAACAATATCCCGCTGCCTGTTTCCTTTAAGACTGACCCGGATCTTGCGTGGGTGGTGGTGGTGGTGGTGGTGGTGGTGGTGGTGGTGCTACTACTACTTTTATTGTCTATTTAGAGTTATGACTGCTATAACAACTACTATTGCTACTGTTATTGCTACTGCTACTGCTACTGCTACTTAAAAATGTGTTCTTTTACTACATTTCCTCTTACTACTACTACTACTACTACTACTACTACTACTACTACTACTACTACTACTACTACTACTACTACTACTACTGTCAGTCAGGTGTGGGCCAGGTAACCTCTTCACTTGCGTATGATCTGAGGTTCCTGACTCGACATATTTTAAACAATAGGTATTGAATTTTAAGACAAGAGAGAGAGAGAGAGAGAGAGAGAGAGAGAGAGAGAGAGAGTTAACCATGAAATTACCAAATGGATGAATGAAAAGTAGGTAAATAAATAGAAAAAGAAACGAATACCAGAGAGAGAGAGAGAGAAAAAAAAAGAGAGAGAGGCTGTTTTTTATTAATCTATCTCTATTTCTTTAGTTTAGTTTTTCTCTTTCTCTATTTATGTCCTTTTCTTCTTTCTTTCTTTCTTACTGTCTATATTTATCAACCTTTATGTATTTGTATCTTTCTACGTACTTGTCTGTCTGTCTGTCTGTCTATCTATCTATCTATTTATCTATCTATCTATCTATCTATATGTTTCTTCCTGTCCTTATTTGTCTATTAGTACATCTGTCTGTGTGTGTGTGTGTGTGTGTGTGTGTGTGTGTGTGTGTGTGTGTGTGTGTGTGTGTGTGTGTGTGTGTGTGTGTGTGTGTGTGTGTGTGTGTGTGGAGCTTAGGTTCCCCGCACGCATGTTAAACTAATCATATTTTATTCATTTATCAATTTATCACCTTATTTACTTGCTTACTTATTCAGAGAGAGAGAGAGAGAGAGAGAGAGAGAGAGAGAGAGAGAGAGAGAGAATTTTACGATGCCTTTCCTAACCTAACGTAAACTAAACATTGAAAAGAATAAAAAAAAATAACAAAAAATTTTCCCCATCAATAAATAAAGCAATAATAGAAAAATAAAGGAAAAAGGCTAACTGAAACCCAACACTTCATAAACCAAGGAAAAAATGAAAGATAATTGCCAAAATAGATAAAATAGATAAAAGAAAACAAGTCAACAAAACAACAATAAAATGAACCACCATCACCATCATCATCATCATCATCATCTATATTATCATCATTAGAATCTTCATTATTATTTCTATTGTGATCTTAAAACCACCACCACCACCACCATCATCATCACTATCATCATCATCTTCATCACCACCACCACCACCACCACCACCACCACCACCACCACCACCATCATCATCATCATCATCATCATCATCATCATCATCATCACCACCACCACCACCACCACCACCACCACCACTACTACTACTACTACTACTACTACTACTACTACTACTACTACTACTACTACTACTACTACTACTACTACCACCACCACGAATACCAGGGTGTAGGCAGCTGCATTTCGAGGTAAAAAAAAATTAGAGGGGAAAAGAGAGAGAGAGAGAGAGGGGGGGGAAGAGGGGAAAAGAAAGAGGCGTGCAGGTAATGGGCAAATTAAGCTGAAGGCAAGAGGAGGAGGAGGAGGGGAAAAAAGGGGAAAAACTCACGAATATGTATTTTTCCCCTTACTCTTGGTTCTAGAGTGTTAATTGTAATGAGGGGAAATCTTGGAGTGGTGGTGGTGGTGGTGGTGGTGGTGGTGGTGGTGGTGGTGTCTGTATGTCTGTATGTCTGTGTATTTTTTTTATTTGTTTATCCATGTGTTTATTTGTTGGTCTGTTCGTTAATAAATCTATTTGTGTATCTATCGTTTTGTTGTCTATCTCTTCGTTTTCTCTGTTTGTCTGTTTACCTCTCTCTATCTCTATCTATCTTTCTATCTGTTTGTCTCTGTCTGTCTGTCTATCTGTCTCTCTCTCTCTCTCTCTCTCTCTCTCTCTCTCTCTCTCTCTCTCTCTCTCTCTCTCTCTCTCTCTCTCTCTCTCTCTCTCTCTCTCTCTCTCTCTCTCTCTCTCTCTCTCTCTCTCTCTCTCTCTCTCTCTCTCTCTCTCTATTGCCTTTTGTCTATCCGTCTCTTTCTGTCCATCTCTGTCTACCTGTTTGCCATATCCCTCTGTGTACGAGGCCTACAAACAATCCATCGCTAGGCCTACCACAAATCCTGGGCGTTGAATTAATACCACCACTTACACGGCCTATAAAAATGCACTCATGAGCCCCCACACAATTTCCCCTCGGCCTATAAACATTCCACTACCAGGCCTACACAATTTCTGGACTTGTATTCCCAAACTCTTCTATGCTTCGCCTCCACAACTTCAAACAGCTTTATTGAAATTTACACGAATTTTTAAAGGTGTTTTTACGTTTCTAGAGGCAGGTTGACAAGATTTCTGCATTATTAACTGGAGAAACACTCTTGGAAACCCGTTTAGTCATCTCTGTGGTCTTGGAAAACTGGTGAGAGAGAAGAGCGTTTTTGAATACGGGAGCCGGAGTGTCAAATTAATACAAGCATTCGGACCACCAGCTTGTTTTGGTTAGGCCTACCCAGCGGTGATAGGCTTATTTTTTGGTGGTGCTGTCTCTGTCCTGTCATCCTTAATTTTTTCAGTACCACGACGCGTTTTCATATTCGTTCTGGTTACTATTTGGTGATTTTATACAGCTTCAGAAACTCATGTGGGGGATTAGAATAGTGAAAAGTGTGGCTATTAGTCCTCTGACCTCCATAGACGTTTCCCAGTGTCAATAAAATGGTCTAATCGTACACAAATCTCAAAATGTGTCCCAGTAGTAAATGGGTGATTTTGTGCAGCTCCAGAAACATATGTTGGGATTGAAATAGGGAAGACTGTGGCCATTAATCTTCTGACCTCCATAAACCCTTCCTAATGTCAATAAAATGGTCTAATCGTACACAAATCTCAAGGTAAAAATGTGTCTCAGTACTGAAGGGATTAAAATAGTGAAGACTGTGGCCATTCATCTTCTGACCTCCATAGACCCTTCCTAATGTCAATAAAATGGTCTAATCGTACACAAATCTCAAGGTAAAAATGTGTCGCAGTACTGAAGGGGTTAATAGCGTGACTTCCCCTAATGAGTGTGTCCGCCCGCTTAACCTCTATTAACGTAAAAAAATGATAAAAAGAGGAAATAGAATAAAAAATGTATGTATGTATGTATGTATGTATGTATGTATGTATGTATGTATGTATGTTAAAAAAGGAGGTTTGCAATGCTTAATATGTGACCTTATCTAACCTGTCCTCACCTGATCTTCCTCCTCCTTGACCTCACCGTGACCTGACTTCATATTACCTGACCTTAGTTAACACGTCTCATCTAACGACTAAACTAAGCTTACTTGACCTTACTTAACTTACTTGACCTTACCTGACTGATCCTTACCTTACCTAACCTAACCTAACCTAACTTCACTTCACCTGACCTTATCTTACCTGACCTTACCTGACCTGACCTTATCTTACCTTTGCTCTCCCTTTCATTATAAAAAAATAGAAATAAATAAACAGAATGACAGTATGAAAGAATAAATCAGTTACACCAATAATAGTAATAATAATAATGATAATGATGGTGGTGGTGGTGGTGGTGGTGGTGGTGGTGGTAGTGGAAGTGATCACAAAGTTAATGATGACAAGGCGTAAACTTTCCCAACTATTTTATTAATGTTGTGATTTTTGTTGAGAAAAGTTGTGCAGTTAGGAAGCATTTAACCCACCACCACCACCACCACCACCACCACCACCACCACCACCATAGATGACAACAACAGCAAAAGCAACAACAACAACAACAACAACAACAGTGGACTTACCGGACGTTCCATTAAACGCACACACACACACACACACACACAGAGAGAGAGAGAGAGAGAGAGAGAGAGAGAGAGAGAGAGAGAGAGAGAGAGGCTGGGTGGGAAAATAAATGAAAAACGATAAAAAAATGAAAAATCAAGCCTCACACACACACACACACACACACACACACACACACACACACACACACACACACACACACACACACACACACACACACACACACACACACACACACACACATGAGAGGAAATTTCATATAGAATTTTCTCAACCATAATAATGAGAGAGAGAGAGAGAGAGAGAGAGAGAGAGAGGAGAGGGATAAAAGTGCCTTGTGATTCTGTGTGCGTGTGTGCGTGCGTGTGTGTGCGCGCCTACCGGGCCAAGACCAGCGCTGGAGCCTTAAAGGTGATAGAGTGAGGCTGCTTGGCGCCCTCTCCGCCTTGTCAACGGTAATTGGCTTGTTTGCACGCACACACACACACACACACACACACACACACACACACACACACACACACACACACACACACACACACACACACACGCAGTTGTTTATGCTTGGGTTCGTTTGTATGTATGTGTGTGTGTGTGTGTGTGTGTGACTAGATTTTCACATTTTTTACCGCTTTCTTCTTCTTCTTCTTCTTTGTCTTCTTTATTCTTTTTCTCCATCATCATCATCATCATCTTATTCTTCATCACCTTCTTCTTCTTCTTCTTCTTGTTCTTCTTCTTCTTCTTATTATTATTATTATTATTATTATTATTATTATTATTATTATTATTTTATTCTTCCCCGTGGCGTATTCTCTCCAGGAAGTAAACCAGGAGGAGGAGGAGGAGGAGGAGGAGGAGGAGGAGAGGGAAGAGGGAAGAGAGAAGAGGGAAAAATTAGTAGGGAAAAATGGCGTTCTTAAATATTCCAGCTCTCCACACCTTCCTGAGAGAGAGAGAGAGAGAGAGAGAGAGGTGTTTGGTTATATCCTGAAGCATTCCACCTGCGCTGTCTCTCTCTCTCTCTCTCTCTCTCTCTCTCTCTCTCTCTCTCTCTCTCTCTCTCTCTCTCTCTCTTTCTAAAAATAGCCACATAATCAAATATTCTTTCCTCTCTCTTCTCTTCATTCCTTCTCTCCTTTCCTCCTCCTTTATCTCCATCTACCTCCTTACCTTCTCTCTCTCTCTCTCTCTCTCTCTCTCTCTCTCTCTCTCTCTCTCTCTCTCTCTCTCTCTCTCTCTCTCTCTCTCTCTCTCTCTCTCTCTCTCTCTCTCTCTCTCTCTCTTTTCTTATCACCGCCTCTCACATCTCTCTCTTGTATTGTTTACTCTCTCTCTCTCTCTCTCTCTCTCTCTCTCTCTCTCTCTCTCTCTCTCTCTCTCTCTCTCTCTCTCTCTCTCTCTCTCTCTCTCTCTCTCTCTCTCTCTTTCTCTGTGATGAAGTGTAAGCAGCTTTCACTGTGATGAAGTGCCAGAAAGGAGGAGGAGGAGGAAGAGGAAGAGGAAGGAGGAGGAGGAGGAGGAGGAGGAGGAGGAGGAGGAGGAGGAGGAGGAAAGAAGAAGAAGAAGAAGAAGAAGAAGAAGAAGAAGAAGAAGAAGAAGAAGAAGAAGAAGAAGAAGAAGAAGAAGAAGAAGAAGAAGAAGAAGAAGAAGAAGAAGAAGAAGAAGAAGACGGATTTCCCTTGTTGTATTAATTAACTAATATTGTCTCACAGGGAGTGGTCGTAATGAAATTTAGTAGTAGTAGTAGTAGTAGTAGTAGTAGTGGGGGTGGTGGTGGTGGTGGTGGTAATAGTAGACAAGAATAACAACAACAAAAACGAACAGAGAAATAGAGAAAGACTAGATGAAGAACGAGAGAGAGAGAGAGAGAGAGAGAGAGAGAGAGAGAGAGAGAGAGAGAGAGAGATATATTTATTATCGTAAAAATTTATGAATTATAGAAGCAAAACAAACACTAAACTTTTATTAATATGTCTATCTATCTATCTATCTATCTATGTTATTATGTCCGTCTGTATGAATGTACGTACTTTAAAGCTACGAATACTGAAATTTGAAACGTCTGTCTGTGTGTGTGTGTGTGTGTGTGTGTGTGTGTGTGTGTGTGTGTGTGTGTGTGTGTGTGTGTGTGTGTGTGTGTGTGCAGGTGTGTTTCTCTGCAGGTGTGTCATGGTTGGAAATTCAGCTTTAACATTAGGCCGGAGGAGGAGGAGGAGGAGGAGGAGGAGGGACAGACAAGGAGAAAAGGACAAGCAGAAGAGAGAGAGAGAGGGAGAGGAAGAGGAAGAGGCGTAGAAAATAAGAGGAGAGGAGGAGGAGGAGGAGTAGAAAATAAGAGGAGAGGAGGAGGAGGAGGAGGAGAAAGTAAAAGGAAAAGGAGGAAGAAGAGGACATGGAGAAGGAGGACAAGGACATGAGAGAAAAAAAAAACAAGGAGGAAGAGGAGGAGGAGGAAGAGGAGGAGGAGGAGGAGGAGGAGGAGGAGGAGGAGGAGGAGGAGGAGGAGGAGCCATTCGACACCACTTAAACACCACAGCTACACCAATCTAACCACCACCACCACCATCATCACCACCATCACCATCACCACTACTACTACTACTACTACTACTACTACTACTACTACTACTACTACTACTACTACTACTACTACCACCACCACCACCACCACCACCACCACCACCACCAGTATACATACCAACCCACACACTTCCGTTTCCAGAGAGAGAGAGAGAGAGTCACGGGTTGAGTGTTGCGTCATAAAATGTTAGTGACGTCAATACCACCACCACCATCACCATCACCACCACCACCACCACCACCACCACCACCACCACCACCATCACCACCTCCTCCTCCTCCTTCTTCTGAGCAGTTATGATGCACTGAAAATTAGAGATGGAGGAGGAGGAAGAGGAGGAGGAGGAGATAATGGAAGGAGTGATAAAGAAGAGGAGGAGGATGTTTGAGAGATCTTAACGTTCCTCAACCTCCTCCTCCTCCTCCTCCACCAGCACTTAAAGATCATTATGTGTTGTACTTTTAAGGGACTTTTACGAGAGAGAGAGAGAGAGAGAGAATACCATATGTGTTTTTCCGTCTTTTTTTCCCTCCCACCTCCCTTCCTTTTCCCTCCCCTCCTCCCTTCCTTTTCCCTCTTGCAGCTTCTCTCTCTCTCTCTCTCTCTCTCTCTCTCTCTCTCTCTCTCTCTCTCTCTCTCTCTCTCTCTCTCTCTCTCTCTCTCTCTTTTCTTTCTACATCATCTCCCTTCTATTTTTTCTTTCGTATTCATTACTTTACTACTACTACTACTACTACTACTACTACTACTACTACTACTACTACTACTACTACTACTACTACTACTACTACTACAGAATCACACACCAGAACAAAGCCACACTACACTTTCACTGTCCTCGTCTCAGCTTACCTTGTCCCAGCCTTGTATTGGCCTGCACCTGTCTATCTGTCCCCCTGTCCACCTGTATACTGGTTACCTGTTGCTCGTGACTCAGCGTGACTCGGCGTGACTCACCTTGCTTCTTCTCTTTGCAGTTTTTATTGACGTGGACGACTCTGATAGGGAGCCGGAAGTCAAAGAAGAGGTGAGTGTGTCTATGAGTGTGTCTGTGTGTTAGGGTGTTTGATTCCTAACTTTATTTAATATAGTAGCCTGATCTAATCTTATGTCACGTAATTTAAGTCTTAAAGTGAAATAAGAGGTGAGTTTGTGTAGCTTTCTGTCTATTATTGTTTTGTTTTTTATTTATGCCATGTTTCATTCCTAACAGATAATCTAACCTAACCTAACCTAACCTGAAATGAAAAGAAAGGTGAATTTGTGTAGTTTTTTGTCTGTTATGGTGGTTCATTCCTAACCTTCCCTTACCTAACCTAACCTAACCTAACCTAACCTAACCTAATATAATCTAATATAATTTTATCTAACGTAACTACTACTACAAAATAAATAAATAAATAAAACTTAAATATTCCCCTTCAACTCTCTCTCTCTCTCTCTCTCTCTCTCTCTCTCTCTCTCTCTCTCTCTCTCTCTCTCTCTCTCTCTCTCTCTCTCTCTCTTCCTGGTCTTTTTATACAGCTGGTATTTTGCATTTTCTTTATTTCTCTGGTTTAAAATTCTCTCTCTCTCTCTCTCTCTCTCTCTCTCTCTCTCTCTCTCTCTCTCTCTCTCTCTCTCTCTCTCTCTCTCTCTCTCTCTCTCTCTCTCTCTCTCTCTCTCTCTCTCTCTCTCTCTCTCTAAATATAAAGTTTGACTCTTTGTTTCCTTGTAAATCTTGATATATATTCTCTTGGTTTCCCTCACCTTGCCTATTTTCAAGCGTCTGTTATTGTTTGTGTTGTTTTCATCTTGTTTTCCTTTCTTTGTTTTGGTTTTTCTTTGTTTTTTTTTCTTTTCTTTATTTTTTTCTTGCTATTTTTGCTTTTTTTTCTTTTCTTTTTTCGTTTTTTTATTTTTCTTTATTTTCTTTTTTTCTTTTTTCTTTTATCTTTTTTGTTTTCTGTTTTCTTTTTTTTTCTTTTTCCTTTCTTTCTTTTTTTTTTTTTTCTTTTCTTTCTTTAATTGTTTTTTTCCCTCCATTATCTTTTTCTCTTGTTTTTTCCCATTCCATAAATTGTTAAAGATTTTTCGTGAGATTTTTCCTTTTCTTTCTTTATTTCATTTCCTTTTGTTTCCTTCCTATTTTTTCCCTTGTGTCTCATTTATCTAACTCTTTCACTATTCTCTTTTCTTTATCTCATTTTCTTTTCTTTTCTTATTTCAACATATTTATTTTTATTTATTTTCGCATTTTGTCTTTTTATTTTATCTATCTGTCTGTCTCTCTCTCTCTCTCTCTCTCTCTCTCTCTCTCTCTCTCTCTCTCTCTCTCTCTCTCTCTCTCTCTCTCTCTCTCTCTCTCTCTCTCTCTCTCTCTCTCTCTCTCTCTCTCTCTCTCTCTCTCTCTCTCTCTCTCTCTCATTCCAATCTACACCTCAAACCTGTACACACACACACACACACACACACACACACACACACACACACACACACACACACACACACACACACACACACACACACACATTTTCCTTCCCCTGGTTTTCCCTCTCAGTATTTCCTTATGGCTCCTTCCTTCGCCTCGCTTTCCTTCTGCTGGTCAACCGTGCATATCATTTTTCCTTTTTCCTTTCCTTTCCTGCCATAGTTTAACCTTCCAGTGACCTTTAAGTAAGACCCCCCTTCAATTTCCTCGTTTTCTATGGTGATCTTTTTATTTATTTATTTTTTTTTTTTTTTTACGTTTTCTATTTTGGGTTGGTTATTCCAGTGCCTATGTATTAAAAATTGAGTTTGTGTTTGGTTTAAGGGAAATTAATAAAATATGATAGTTTTTTTTTTATATAAGAGGGGAAAGCTAGCCAGAGGGAACAAGAGACGAAGGAAATAAATCACTACTTAGTTGCCAGTTCTCTTAAAGGTTCGAGAGTTAGCCAAAATATGGATTAAAATGTCTTGATGGAATATACGAGAATTTTACATTATTTTAGGGTGTTTGGATGCCAGTGACAGTTTGACAGGGTGTAGTGGAAGTTATTGTGGTTTTCAAGAGTGTTTTTGTGGTTCCAGTGATAGTTTGACAGGGTGTAGTGGAAGTTATTGTGGTTTTGAAGGGTGTTTTTGTGGTTCTATAGTTTGACAGGGTGTGGTGGAAGTTATTGGGGTTTTCATGGTTCCAGTGATAGTTTGACAGGGTGTAGTGGAAGTTATTGGGGTTTTCATGGTTCCAGTGATAGTTTGACAGGGTGTAGTGGAAGTTATTGGGGTTTTCATGGTTCCAGTGATAGTTTGACAGGGTGTAGTGGAAGTTATTGGGATTTTCATGGTTCCAGTGATAGTTTGACAGGGTGTAGTGGAAGTTATTGGGGTTTTCAAGGTTCCAGTGATAGTTTGACAGGGTGTAGTGGAAGTTATTGGGGTTTTCAAGGTTCTAGTGATAGTTTAACAAGGTGTAGTGGAAGTTATTGGGGTTTTCAAGGTTCTAGTGATAGTTTGACAGGGTTTAGTGGAAGTTATTGAGATTTTCATGGTTCTAGTGATAGTTTAACAGGGTGTAGTGGAAGTTATTGGGGTTTTCATGGTTCCAGTGATAGTTTGACAGGGTGTAGTGGAAGTTATTGGGGGTTTTCAAGGTTCTAGTGATAGTTTGACAGGGTGTAGTGGAAGTTATTGTGGTTTTCAAGGGTTCTAGTGATAGTTTGGCAGGGTGTAGTGGAAGTTATTGGGGTTTTCATGGTTCCAGTGATAGTTTGACAGGGTGTAGTGGAAGTTATTGGGGTTTTCAAGGTTCCAGTGATAGATTAACAGGGTGTAGTGGAAGTTATTGGGGTTTTCATGGTTCTAGTGATAGTTTGACAGAGTGTAGTGGAAGTTATTGGGGTTTTCAAGGTTCCAGTGATAGTTTGACAGGGTGTAGTGGAAGTTATTGTGGTTTTCAAGGTTCCAGTGATAGTTTGACAGGGTGTAGTGGAAGTTATTGTGGTTTTCATGGTTCTAGTGATAGTTTGACAGGGTGTAGTGGAAGTTATTGGGGTTTTCATGGTTCTAGTGATAGTTTGGCAGGGTGTAGTGGAAGTTATTGGGGTTTTCATGGTTCTAGTGATAGTTTGAGAGGGTGTAGTTATTGTGGTTTCATGGTTCTAGTGATAGTTTGACAGGGTGTAGTGGAAGTTATTGAGATTTTCATGGTTCCAGTGATAGTTTGACAGGGTGTAGTGGAAGTTATTGGGGTTTTCAAGGGGGTTTTCGTGGTTCAGTGACAGTTTAATGGTTTCTAGTCGAAGTTTTTTTTTTTTTTTTTTTTTCCTGGTTTTCTTTCCTCTTGAACATTCATCTTTATTTTCTTTTCTTATTCATGTAATTTGCTTTCTTTAATGTTTTGCGTTGATATTTTTATTTATTTATTTGTCTCTATTCTCTCTCTCTCTCTCTCTCTCTCTCTCTCTCTCTCTCTCTCTCTCTCTCTCTCTCTCTCTCTCTCTCTCTCTCTCTCTCTCTCTCTCTCTCTCTCTCTCTCTCTCTCTGCATGTTAGATCACCCTCTCCCTCTCTCCCTCCCTCTCCCTACTTGTTCAAACAGCTTAACTCTCCCTCTCTCCCCTCACACTCGTAACGCTTAACTCTCTCTCTCTCTCTCTCTCTCTCTCTCTCTCTCTCTCTCTCTCTCTCTCTGGAGCTACAGAAATTCATCCAAGCTACATTTTCACACCTTCGCACCTTGCCCACGTCCTCACGCCCTTCCCACGCCCACAGGTCATTGTGAAGGAGGGCACACGGGTTAACGAGGCGCCGCCCCCACCACCGGCGTCTGCTACCACCCCGCCGCCCACCATGACAGACCGTAGTGGGCGTGGCAACGTTGAAAGTCCTTTCCAAATACACACCACCATGACAGAGGAAAGACAAGTCTCCATCTTCGCACAGCCGGGCATCCTTGCAGGTTTGTGTTGCGGGGGGGGAGGTGTTCCTGGTGTGTTGGGTGGTGTTTGAAGGGTGTTTAAGGGTGTTGTGGGGTTGTTCCTGGGGTATTTGGGGTGTTTGGGGATGTTGCTAGGTGTTGAGGGGTGTTGTTGGTGTGTTGGGTGGTGTTTGAGGGTGTATGTGGGGTGTTAAAGGGTGTTGAGGCAGTGTTGAGAGGTTTGGTGGGTGTTGGTGAGTTTTGAGAGATGTAAAAGTGGTGTTGAAGGGTGTTGAGAGGTTTTGCTGAGGTGTTTAGTGGTGTTGCTGGGTGTTTAAAGGTGTTGCTGAGTGTTGAGTGGTGTTGAAGGGTGTTGTGTTGTAGTGAGGGTTTTTAGAAGGTGTTGCTGGTGTTGAGAGGTGTTGAAGGGGTGTTGATTGAAGGAATAATGTATGGATTTTGGAGGTAGTGTTGTGGGGTAGTGGGGCCTTTTAGGAGGTGTTGGAGTGGGTTTAGGTGTTGCTGGGGTGTTGGTAATTGGTAAGAGGTTAGTTTAAGAGATAAATGGGTGTGTTTGGGAGGTTGCGGGTAAGAGTAGGGGTGTTGTGGGATAGTGGGGGTGTTTATGAGGTGTTGGGGTGTGTTGTGGGTAATAAGTGACACAGTGTTGGGTGTTACATTAAGTTGTATTAGTGTAAGAAGTTTCATTATTTATATTTATTATGCTTATTTCTTAGCGTCAATCCACTCACAATCTATAGTAGTAGTAGTAGTAGTAGTAGTAGTAAGTTTAATATTTTGATGGTTAGATTGAAGACTTAACACAGGATAGAGAAAGGAACGCAAACACAGACAAATTAGTAAATAGATAAAGGTTTTCCTGGCCTGATACTTGACACTTTGAAAGAATAATAGATAGAAAATGAAGACTAAACAAAAGATAGAGAAAAATGAGAGAGAATGAAAACAACAGAGGATAGAGAAAAGGAGGGAAGGAAAACTAGCAACAGGATAGAGAAAAGGAAGAAATGAAGAATAACATAGAGTATAGAAAGGAAGAATGAAAACAATACAGGATAGAGAAAAGGAGAGAATGAAAACTAGGAACACAGGACACAGGACACAGGACACAGAAACTAGCACATCCCAGCATTCTAGTTAAGGCTCCCAGTGAGTGTGTGTAAGCTAACGGTGTACTGCCCTGCCTCTCACAGCCTTCATTGGGGGTGCTGTGGTGGGGCTGCTGTGTGCCATCCTCCTCGTCATGTTCATCGTCTACCGCATGAGGAAGAAGGACGAGGGTTCCTATCCCCTGGACGAGCCCAAGCGGATGCCCCTCACCTCATCCTACTCACCCAACGACAAAGAGATTTACGCCTAACTCATCCGCCCCTTCCACACCCATACGCCCCCCACACTCCCTCCCGGCGCCCCCCCACAGGTGCCAGAGAAGCGGTCACATACACTATTCTCATTTCATATCTCCATTACCCCCTTAATCATCCCCGTCTTTTATCAATGCCCCTTTTTCAGCTCCCCTTTGTAACCCGCCACCCCTCTTGTCACATTCATGGCTCCCCACACCCCTCCCCTGTGCATCCCCCTCCTCACACCCCCTACCTTTTTTGCCTGGGGTGTGGGGTGGGTGTCTGACATCCTGTACCATGTAGAGGATGTATAGTGCAGGGGAGAATAGGTTTTTTGTCCTCCCATTTGCCCTCCCATGTCCCCCATGCACTAAATGTACACACATACGCACATACCTTCCCCCCCATTAACATACGCACACATGTACACATCCTCCCTGCACTCAACGACTGTCCCCTTTCTTAGTGTACACATACATACACATACAGACACACACATACACACACACACACATTTTCCATTTACTCAAAGGATTATTGTCAGAAGGAAGTTAAGGTTACAGCTCTCCTCCTCCTCCTCCCTGGAAGAAGAAGAAGAAGAAGAAGAAGAAGAAGAAGAAGCAGCAGCAGAAGCAACACTAGCATTACTATTGTGTATATGTGAATCATGGTTTGTGAGAGATGAGAGAGATTATTGGCAACTCACATCTCACTGTCTCTCTCTCGATCAACAGAGACAAATTAACTACTGGTCTTTCTATCCTTCGGTCTCTCAGTGGCCGTGTGTTTAAGTAAGAGACCAGATCAATATTAAACTCATTCTGTGTCTATTTCTGTATCTCTCATCTCTCATCTCTCTCTCTCTCTCTCTCTCTCTCTCTCTCTCTCTCTCTCTCTCTCTCTCAACGACACTTAACACATCCTTTCCTTAATTATTCACTGTTAAATTCATCACAAAATCAATTATCTTTTTATCCTGTACACACTTTTAAAGACCCCCTAGTTTCAAGTTAGAGAGAGTCACCGCTGGGCACACGTTTCCAAAAGGCTCAGTTTGTGGGGTGTCTAAACTTCCATAGCTCAAAAAACAACAGGGTATTGAAGAAGAGAGAGCAGTGATGGTGTTGGTAGAGTTTACATGCCTGGTTAGCTGATGTTTGCCACCTGAGTCTTGGTTTGGCCTTACAGACAGTGCCACTTCTCTCTTGTTTTTGTTTTTTCTTCATTTTAACTTCTTCTCTTTTCTCTATTCTACTGTTTCTTATTCCCTCCTAACTCCTTTCATTTATTGTATTGCCTCTTTCTTTCCTTTCTTTATCTTATCATCTTCCCTTTCCTTCTCTTTCTTGTACTGCTCCCCCATTCTCTTCCAACTTCTTTCTTTCCTCTGTTTTATGCTCCTTTCTTTCCATCCTTTCCTCTTTTCCCATCCTTCCCTTATTCCCTGTGTGTGTGCTGTACAAGGGGAGATCAGGCTAAGTGAAATGGTGATATTCTGTTATGCTAGAGTGTTTTTGTGTCAGACTCATGAAAATGTTGTGTTACTCTTTTGTTTAACTCCATAATATGTTTCTTGAATCTTGTGTTTGTGTTTTTGGTGGTGAAAAGTCCAGATGGGATATGTTTTATGCCATGATTCGAAATATTTCTTGATTTTCATGGGATTTTGGGGAATAGAAAGGGAGATTAGTGGGAAGTAGATGAAGGAAGTAAGAATTTTGTGCCTCTGTTGAATGCTATCACTGAGTCTTCAAAAGGAGGAAAGGATGGAAGGAAGGAAGAAAATAGGAAAAAAAGATAAGGAGAAAGGAGAAAAAGAGGAGGAGGAGGAGGAGGACACACAGAAACAGTAACCAAAGCAGCTGTCATCTGTCTCTTACCGGGAAAGTGAGTCAGCTGGCCACTCCCTCAGTCCACAATGTAAGGGGAAAGCACCAGCGAGGCCTGAGACACACACACAGACAGACAGATAGACAGACGCTGCCACCTTCCACATGTGTACATAGGGTGTAGTATTTCATTGGCAAGGTCTACATGTGTGTCACTAAGGCAGAAACTAAGTGGTATATACAATGGAAGCTTTATTGAGTGTTTTCCGGTACGTAATAAAAAAAAAAAAACATTTCTTGATTAAGGAATTTTCGATACGTTATTTTTTTAGTTGTGGGAAAATTTACGGACACTTTTCATTTTTTTGTATTACGGTTTATAAAGGGAGAAATTATTGGGTGTTGCTTGTAATTAGGTGACAGTTTGGGACAACACAGGTGCAATTTAGGGAAACATTGCAGAGTAGCGCGGGAAAACACAGATGTGGGACTTAGGGTAAATTGATGGTGCTTGAGTTTTAATTAGATGCAGGTAAGAGCAGGTGTTGAGGTGAGGCAGGGAAACAAAGGAACAAATGTGTGTTTTAATTAAGGTGTTGTTTTTGTAAAGCTCGGAATATTAGGTTCACCACACATACATGCACATACACACGCATACATACACACAGACAGGGAGGCTTTGAACTCAGAACTTCAAAAAAGAACATTGCAAGGTTAACGCTTATGAAAGAACAAGTAAAAAAGAAAATATGAATAAAAAAACAAAAAACAAACAAGAATAGACAGATTTCATGGAGCAATCAATATACAATAGGGGAAAATGACAATGGTTTACACACACACACACACACACACACACACACACACACACACACACACACACACACACACACACACACACACACACACACACCACCTCCTCAATTCTGTAAAATACTACTCTTAAAAAATATTCACAGTAGCCGTAGTAACAATAATAACAATAATAATTACTAATGATAATAGCTATGATAATAATAATAATGATAATAATAATAGTGATAAGCTTTGTGACTTATTTTTGTAATGGAAATGTTCAATGATGTCCTCTTAATTATTTTCCCCCAAATTTTTTCTAACTTAACCCATCGACTCCCCATCCCCATTTTTTGTAGAGTAGGAACGGGGGTAGGGGGTGGGTGGGGTTTGCAGGGTCATAGTGGGGTGCAGTTTGGGTCATATTCACCCCCAGTTCTCTCCCCCAACTCGCCTCTCCCTCTCACTAATATAGAGAGGGAGTGAGTGGTGGTCGTGGTGGTGGTGGTGGTGGTGGTGGTGTCTTGCATTTATTACTGTCAGGGATGGTGTGTGTGTGTGTGTGTGTGTGTGTGTGTGTGTGTGTGTGTGTGTGTGTGTGTGTAATTCACCACGGTCGTCTGCTGGTCACCCAGCCAGCCTTTTCCCATTATGGAGTGAGCTCAGAGCTGTGTGTGTGTGTGTGTGTGTGTGTGTATAGGGAATAAAAAAGTAAATAAATAAAAAAGAGGAAGAGAGGAATGTGTGTGTATTTGCTTTCACACACACACACACACACACACACACACACACACACACACACACACACACACCATATCTCTTAGGCATCTCTCACACCACTCTTAAAATCACCACCACCACCACCACCACCACGACCACCACCACCACCACCACCACCACCACCACCACCCAAACTGAAGTGCCCAACAAAAAAATTTCAGAAAATCATAATTAAAAAAGCACAAAACAATCCAGTAGACAAGATCACCAGCAACTGTTACACCTGAATCCAATGTTTCCTTGTCAGATTTACAGAAGTCAAGCTTACTGTGAATGTAGTACCAGTTTTTTTTCTTTTTCCTTTTTTTTTATCATTTTAACATCACTGAAAAAAATTGATGGAAGAAAAAAAATGTAATGGCTGGAAGGGAAATATTGTTTAGAGAGAAATTTTCTTATTTTCTTTTTTCACAAATGTAACGAGTGCAAAAAAATATATTGATTGTATAGAAAGTGCGTTTTTCTTTCTTTTCATTGATTTTTTTTCTTTCCTTTTTTTTTCCCCCCAGAGAGGAAGCTTTCATGTATCAATAGAGTCTACAAGAAGCCCACAGATAGAAAGACAAGTAAACACAAACCAAACCCAATAAAAACATAAAAACAAAGAAAAATGTCTAATATCAACACACAACTTCAAATATATCACAAAAAAAAATCAGCTAGAACATTTTTTTCATGTATTTTCTATAGTTACACCTCAAAGTTCTAGAAAGGACAGGTCAGGGTAAGGTCATGACATTTGATACTACAACTTTGACCTTAGTGTGGGCTGCTGATGGCTCACTTGGAGCACAGAGAGGGGAGAGGAAGAGGAGGAGGTGGTGTAGTGGTGGTGATGGAAGAGTCAAGAGGCCTTTTGTGGTGTTGTGTAGTTTATATATTGTATCAAACTCTCTCTCCTCTCTCTGAAACACCATTCCTTCTCTTCTATTTTCTTACCTTTTCTTTTTCTCCTCTTCCTACTTTCTACTACAAACTCTCTTCCTTCTTACCTCCTCCTACTAAAAACTTTTCTTCTCTTCTAATTTTCTTAACCTTTCTTTTACTCCTCTCCTTTCAACTTCCTTCTACTCCAAACTCTACTCTCCTTTCAACTTCCTTCTACTAAAAACTGTCATTTTTGTTTCCTTCTACCCAAAAACACTCATTCCTATTTCTTCCTTCTACTACAACCTCTCCCATTCCATCTATAACCCTTTCTCCATCCTTCACTAACTCAATCTTAACCTCAATCACTCTCTCACTCACAAAGTCCTATACAAAGTTTTATATGACCTTGAGAGAGGGTGAAGATGAGAGGCAGGAAGGGCAGTCAGTGTGAGAGGAGGTTCCATCACAAGGCAAGAGAGATAACCCTGTGCTAAATACCCCTGGTGATGCTTTGTAGATCTGAGAGGTTAGGCAGGAGTGGGAATGTGGGAATTAATAGGCACATTCCTGATTGGTTCCCTCTTTTTTTTATGTTCTTTAATTCTTCGTAATTTTTTTTCCCCCCAACTTCTTGCATTCATGTGGTTGGTATTGCATTTATCATCATTATTATTGCTATTGTTGTTATTATCATCATTTTATACAGTGACTTTATTTCCCTGATGTGCTTATTCACCCTCACAAGTTTTTTGATAATACGGTTTTATAAGAAGGCTTGGTGTTTACACGATGGTCAAATGTGATGACGCGTTTTATACTTCCTTTGGGCACTGTAGAGAAACACTGTGGAATTGAGAAGGGGAGAAAGGAGGCATTTTTTTTGTGGTGACCGTGAAGGCGTGGGTCCCGAAAGTCACATTTAGACACTGCAACCTTAAGTACTGTCAAGTCCCAGCAGCATCTTGTAGGTCTGTGCACCATACTCAGAAACACTTCCCTATCTAACTGCAACCATTTTCAAAGACCACACAGACCATTAGGGGAGTTCTAAAGAGCATTTTTCCTGTTGATAATGCAGAAAACTTGTTAACATGTCACTAGAATCACAGAAACATCCTTAAAAACCAGTGTCACTTCAACTAGAACCCTTTGAAAATAGTGAAGTTGCTGTGTGGAAGTGTTTCAGAATATGGGTGTGTGTGTCTGTCTATTACATGCACACATACACGCTGGATTGCTGTCATATCAGAAGCAGTGCATATGCTATCAGTGGTTTAAGATGTTGAATTTCACTATGTCAACTAGGAATAATGGCGATAATTAGTGATGGCGACGTTGGTGAGGCCAGACACCTGTGACTCTAACAAGGGATAGCACACATGTAACCCTGTCATTATATTAACTTTTTATACATAATTATTGTCAGGTGAAGGAATTATCATAAGGAGGAGGAGGAGGAGGAGGAGGAGGATAGGCATTTTAATAATACAGTAACTTTTTTTCCATTGTTTATTGTCCAGAATAGATTACATTAAAGAAATTACATCACACAATATCAGTGTGTGTGTGTATGTACATGTGTGTGTAGAGACAGAGTGAGTGAGCTTACTATGTGATAATAGATAATATGTACGATTTATACTTTTAACCTTTTTAAATTCTCCGTTTCATATTGTAAAAGCTCTCCCATTTTTATCATCCTTACAAAACCCATGGTGATAATGTATTCAGGGCTAAATTTCTGTGTCCAATGTCCAAGTTACCCATGACTAAATTTCCCAGTTCCCTCATGTCCAGGCTAACCATTAAATTTCCCAGTTCCTTTATGTCCAGACAAGCCATTAAATTTCCCAGTTCCGTCATGTCCAGGCAAGCCATTAAATTTCCCAGTTCCTTCATGTCCAGGCTAACCATTAAATTTCCCAGTTCCGTCATGTCCAGGCAAGCCATTAAATTTCCCAGTTCCCTCATGTCCAGGCTAACCATTAAATTTCCCAGTTCCTTTATGTCCAGGCTAGCCATGTTTACTGTGATGGGTCAGACAATGAATGAATTAAGATATGCACTGTTCTTTTTTAAGTGTAAACGTGGCAATACACAGACAGCATTCATAGTAGTACTTTATGTGAAACTCAATGCAACTTCGAACAATACAAGAATAAGTAAGTACGTACATACATGCATTAAAGATTTGGAATGTATACCAAAAAGGAGAAATACACAAAGCAAGGATTATTTATATGTAACCCAATGTTAACTTAATTCAATACAACACACACACACACCCATAGGACACAGTTTTCTTTTAGCCTCATATAAGTCCTTTAACTCTCCCAAAAGGTCATGCCAGCACCTGCCACCTCCACCTCCTCCTCTTCTACCCCGTCAGTGTGGTAACAGATTATAATTGTTTTTCTACGCTAGTTCTTGGGTGGTTTTCTCGCGAGGTCCAACTTTGTACAGGATATGTTATTTGTTGTAATGACTCACTGCACACACACACACACACACACACACACACACACACACACACACACACACGTGTACAATAATCATACAAACAATAAGAATTAGAACAGAATTGGACATAACACTTAATGAACAATAAATAAATAAATAAATAAACTAAAAGAAATTCTACTATTGAAATAAAAATTAATGAGAGTACATGTGTTTGAAAGTAGAACACACACACACACACACACACACACACACACACACACACACACACACCTTGATAAATACACATCACAACATACATACACACATACAGTTAGAAATATAAACACACACACACATATATAACTAGATAAATATACAGTTAAATAAGAAAACACACACATACATACATATATACACACACACACACACACACATGCACACATATATACATACACACACACACAATTATTATTATTATATACATGTTTATTGATCACATCTATTGACACACACAGCTACACACACACACACACACACACATACACACCTGTACATAGCTAGCCGCCTACAAGCAACCCTCTGTATAGGCTCCTTTTGTACTTGTATAACTGACAAACTGTAGCTAACATGTGTTCGATAAGTAGTCATTGGAAATTAAAACTAAAAAAAACATGAAGGCATCGTTTTTCTTTCCCCTTTTTTTATTCTCTACTCGCTCAATGTCTAAACGTCCACTACAGTTTCTACAACACAACACACACACACACACACACACCAAGTGGATAATGACATTTGAAGCACAAGATCACATAGTAAAAAGCTGAGAAAGGGAAGATGTCTGAGAGATGTTAAAGAATATAGTTTCCCGCAAAGATGTGTTGAGACTTGGAACAGTTTGAGTGAGGAAGTGGTGTCAGCAAAGAGTGTACATAGTTTTAAAGAAAAATTGGATACGTGTAGATATGGAGACGGGACCACACGAGCCCTGTAAAACCACAACTAGGTACACACACACACACACACACACTACCTTGGGTCTATGGATTAGCTTTTGGACATGAGAAAGACAGAGCAAGGGTGAAGGTTCTGTAGGCTATAAGATGCTGCTGTCCTTGTAAGTGTAGGTGACAACTTACAAAGACCATTAGACAGTGCCCTTACATACTGACAGAGAGAGAGAGAGAGAGAGAGAGAGAGAGAGAGAGAGAGAGAGAGAGAGAGAGAGACAAAAAAAAGGAAGGATAGATTAATTAATACACTTTTGAAACAGGTAAACCAAGGAGGTGAATGAGTGAACGAGACAAATTAATGAATGAGGCAGGTGAATGAGTGCAAGACAGGTGGAAAAAAGCATTAATTAGACAGAAGAGCAAGTGAGACAGGTCAATAAGACCAAGGTGAAAAAAAACAAGTAAATGAGATAGAAAATGAGTAAAAGGTGAGGGAAAAGAGAAAAAAAAAACATTAATTAAACAGATGAGAGAGTGAGAGACAGGTTCGATGCACAGGTGAATGAGTGAGGCAAGTACCCACTGACATAACAATGAGGCAGGCTGGAATGTGGGAGTGGAAGACGCAGTACCTGTGGGGACTCTTCAGCAGCAACACCACCTTCAAGCACGGGAAGTTACCTGCAGAAGGGACACGGGTATTACAACTCTGGAGGAAGAGGAGGAATACAATGGAGAAGTTTTAAACACACAAACACACACACAGCATCGTCTTATGTCCAATGAAAAACAGGCTAACAACAACAACAACAACAACAACAACACACACACACACACACACACACACATCATCTTATGTCCAATGAAAAACAGGCTAACACACACACACACACACACACACACACACACACACACACACACAGCATAGCTCTTTTCCCGTATGTTACAATTAGGTAAATACACACACACACACACACACGTATAACACAGTAAATCATGCTACATATAGACGAAGAGAGCCAGGAAGGCAAGGCAGCTGGGAGGTTCCGGCCATCGTGACGTCACTGCCCGGTGGGGGTCGCTGGCTGATGACGTCACTGCCTGGCTGATGACGTCACGGCCCTGGTCTGGCCCGGCCCGCTTGGCGGGATTATATACGTTACACAAATCATTTTGAAAATGACTCCTCGGAAAAACGCCGCCAGACCCAAATGCTTTACATATTCTGATTTGGCACATACTTTAACTAACATCAAAAATATAAAGAGATTCCAAATCCTAGTAATATCAGAGATTTTTCAAAAGAACTATAAATAAAATGTTGGAACCTTGACCCCCCTTACAAATTTTAAAATGCCTCCCCATTCTCACTTCAAAGGAACGAAACACACTTTAGTAAATATGAAGAGTCTTTTCCAACACTTTAGAGTGAGTTAGAGGCAAAAATAAATAATTCACAGGGGTACCAACAAAACTATTGTTGGAACATTAACTCCTTTAGAAACAAATCTACTCTCCATTAATTACACTAAATAGGAAAGCGTAACGCTTAAAAACACATCAACTATTTTTTGAAAACAATAACAACTTGATACTGGCTCAAACAAAAATTTTCCCTGGACGTTCCTGAAAATTTGGCGCCAAAATGCGCCCTTATTTAACACAAAAATAACGCCAACAACAACATGCAGCACCTCATACACGCACGGAAAACACTTCAAACACAACGCAACACTTGTAGAAACCATCAAATCTTACTATTGACCTCAAATAAACTATCCAGGAATAAAACAAAATAATAATCCTGGATTCTGGGCAGGTCGCGGAGCCGGGATAGGCATATCCAAGATGGCGGCGGATCTGTGAAGGGGTTGACCCCCTCTTGTACATCACTTAAACCTTCACCAAACTTGAACCTGGCCATGGCGGCTGTGTCTCAATGCTGGATAGGAAAGCTTAGGGGCGCGGCAACATGTTGTGGTAAGACAGGGCTATAATATTGAGATACAAGGCAAGAAAAGGCTAATAAACGAGGAATGCATGATGGCGGCGGGGTCTGTTGCCGGGTGGGTCCCCCCCCTCTGCCTCACATAAAACCCTTCACCATACACAAACCTGGCCAGAGTGGCTGACTCTGAACGCTGGATGTGAAAGCTTAGTGACGCGGCTGCATGTTGAGTCAAGACAGGGCTATAAAAGTGAGAAATAAGGTAGGTTAGGTTGATAAATAGGGACGGGCCGGCCGCCACCTCGGTCGTTTTGTATCAATAATTAGCTAAATCTCAATGCAAAAAGCTAAATGATAGCTAAGTAACTTCGAAAATACACAACTAACGAATAATAAAGCTTAACCTCCTCACTCAGACCTTTAAATGGCATGGAAGGCATTTGATGATTTTTCCTCAGTTATCCCTTGGCTGTGACTCGCCCCAAACAAACACGTATGGTAAGGCCTGTGTCACCTTGATTATGTAGTCCTGTCTCTGTGTTTTTGGAGATGTGAACACCGGCACAGTATTCTTGTCGTCACTAGGACCTTGGAAAACACTCGTGAAGTCCCCGTGTCACTTTAACCAGGGTCTTTTGAGTGTAGAACTCTTGTTAATGTCACTAGAATCGTATAAACCACTCTTAAGATCCCATGTCGACTTAACCAGAGAGTTTTAACTGAATCGGATCAGTCCATCACCTCCTCCCGCCACGAAACGCTGTAAAAGACTGACGGTGGACAGACGACAGACGTGACGAGTTCGAGTTGAGGCGGGAGAGACTCGTGTCACCATTGCCTGCTGGGTCAGACTAGCACCAGTTGCCATTCTAACTAGTCTATTATTTATAAAAGAAAAAATATATTGCTATCGGAGTGATATAGATACGACTATCTTAAACTTGTATTTAGAGATAGTAATGATATAAATAAGTACAAAATAATGTGAATCCTGCTGGTTCCTCACTCCTGGGAACACGCGCATAACTTGTAAAGTTACTATATAGTTAGATGACATTTTGGGAAAGAGAGGGGGGGGGATATGACCGAGTATTTTTAACATTTACTAGACAGAATAACATAAAAAGAATAGATTTTTGCCAGCGATTAATGAAATGACACTGGTGTGTGTTTAGGGGTGCTTCTATGGTTCTAGAGAATGTTTAGCGTCATTTCAGCATTATTGATGGGAGAAAAACTTTTTAAAGGTACTATAGTTGAAGTAACAAGGGTTTCTAGTAGCGTTGTTACTGTTTTAATTACATAGACTTCGGTGACACAACATTTAGGCAATATGAAAAGGAGGAGCAATTTTAAAGGGCCTACCAAGTTAAACTGACACAGGTGTTTAAGTTTTTTATGATTCTAGTGACAGGAAGATGTGGAATTCGCAGTATTTACTTAGAAAAAAAAAATAAATAAAGAGCAGAAGACAGAAGTGTAGGAGGCGGAAGTGGTACGGGCGGGAGGTTTAAAATATTCGATAAGTAATATAATAAAGACAACTAAATATGCACTACACACACTTGCAATTATTTCATTTATTTTATCTAATGACAAGTGAAGACGGTGGTGGTTGGCGTGGAGCCGTGGACATCACTGGCAGCTGACTACACTCCGCCAGACCGCCATGACAGCAGTGTGGCGTCAGAAGCCGAGGCGAGAGTAAGTGCGTTGCTGCTGCTCCCGTGGCCCACCTATGTAACATGATGTGTGGGTGCTTGGAGGTGCTTGATGTGACCACCACCAGCACATCACGGCCGCCAGCATGAGCACTGTGAGGAACATTAGTGAGCTGCTTCCTGACGAGCCTATCAAGGACCCATTTGAGAAGGAGATACATTTCAATAACACAGTCAGGGAATATATTGTAAGTGGGAATTCCTTCTATTTCCTTCATTTCCACCTGTCTCTCTCTCCTCTTGGGCTTATTTTATCCATTTATCCTCCTTATGTCTTGTTTTTTATGTTGTGTTTATAGTTTTTCATGTTTTGTTTTGCTGAGTTTGTTTTGATCGTGTTTGTCTTCCTATCTCCTTCATTTCTACCTGTCTCTTTCCTCTTGGGCTTATTTTATCCATTTATCCTCCTTATGTCTTGTTTTTGTGTTGTGTTTATAGTTTTTCCTGTTTTTTGTTGAGTTTGTTTTGATCGTGTTTGTCTTCCTATCTCCTTCATTTCTACCTGTGTGTGTCTCCTGTTTGGCTTATTTTTATCTATTTATCCTCCTTATGTCTTGTTTTGATGCACGGCTCTTGTTTTTGTCACATGTTAGAAAGAAGGTTGTGCCAAATTCTATCTTACCCTCTTAGTGTTTTTCCTGTGTTTTGTTGGGTTAAGTTTGTTTTTATCTGTGTTTTGTATTGTTTTGATGCATATCTCTTGTTTTTATCCTTGTTTTTTTGTCATATAGGAAAGGAATAACATGTTTGATTCTATTTAACGTGTCTCTTACTGTTTTTCCTGTGTTTTGTTGGGTTAAGTTTGTTTTTATCTGTGTTTTGTCTTGTTTTGATACACAGCTCTTGTTTTTTGTCATATTTGAGGAGGGAAGGTTATGCCAAAATCTATCTCTCGTGCCTCTATTCTTGTTTTCCCCGTGTTTTGTTGGGTTAGGTTTGTTTTTATGTGTTTTGTCTTGTTTTGGTGTGTGGGTGGGTCTGGATGTCTCGTGTTCATCCGTTTGTTTGTGAGGGATATTTATTTCATGCCCATATTATGTTTTATTTATTTATTTTATGTTTCTATGCCATTTTTTAAGGTTCTGATGATGATGTGTGTGTGTGTGTGTGTTTGGAGTGGGAGGTGTTATAGGTGTTAATATTATGCCTGTTTGTTTACGTTCTGCCTTTAATGGTGTTTTTTCGCTGTCTATCCACTTTTTTATTCATTCACTTAACATTAAAGTATTTGTTTATTTATTTTGGTAACATTGAAGTACGATAAATAGTGTATCAGTGCAAGAGTCAGGTTAGGTTAGGATAAGCTTAGTTTCGCTTAGGTAAGGTTAGGTTAGATTAGGTTTGGTTAGGTTCGGTTAAAGGATAGATTAGGTTAGGTAGGTTAGGTTGCTTTCAAGTCTCTGGCCTTTAGTTGCTTCAGCCTTTAGTCTCTCCGGCCCCCAACCCTAGTCACTTCCGCCTCCCACCCCTAGTCACTTCCGCCTCCCACCCCTAGTCACTGCCGCCTCCCACCCCTAGTCACTGCCGCCTCCCACCCCTAGTCACTGCCGCCTCCCACCCCTAGTCATTCCGGCCTCCCACCCTGGTCCATAGGTTAAGTCAGGTTAGGTTAGGCTAGGTTTAGTTAGGTTAGGGAGAGAGAAGGGAAGGAAGGAAGGAATAAAGAAAAAAAAGGTGAAAGAGGGAATAGGAAGGAGGGAAAAAAAGAAGGAAGGTGAGAAGGTTCAATCTATTATTTTCCTTATTTCCTTCATAGCCAGAGGGAAAAAAAAAAACATGGACAGAGAAATAAAGGAAAAAAAATCACCTCACTACAGGGAAACAAACACATAAAACTCTCGAAGGGGCAGCTGTGTGTTCCCTTCCACCACCACCACCACCACCACATGCCCTTGTCACTCAATGCACCAAGTTATCATTCGTTGCTCTTGGAAACTTGCTCCCTTGATATTCACTGTGGCAATTAAGTTTAGAGGAGGAAGAGGAAGAGGGGTAGGAGGAGGAGGAGGATGAGGAGTAGGGGGAGGAGGATGAAAAGGAGTAGGAGGAGGAAGAAAATGAGAAGTAGGAGGAAGAGTAGGAGAAAGACAAAAAGGATGAGGAAGAGGAGAAGGAAGAAAAGAATGAGGAGTAGGAGGATGAGAAGAAGGACAAAAAGGATGAGGATGAGGACAAGGATGAGAATTAGGAGGAGGAGGAGGAGAAGATATGAAATGGAGAAGAGAAAGAGGAAAGAAGATAAATATGAATCAAAGTTTTTTGTGTAAAGGAGAAAGAAAATTATGAGAAAGAAGAGGAAAACAAGTACGTACACTGATTTAGCGAGATGTATTACTGACGCAGACTTGAAAGTGTGACTGTTATTCCAACTTAGGTCCGTGTTCAGAAATGCTTTGCTCTCTCACCACGACTGTTTTCCAAGGCCACAGAGATGATAAGGGGATTTCAAGAGTGTTTCTCCGGTTAATAAAGCAGAAATCATGTCACTCTGCCTCTAGAACCATAAAATCGCCTTAAAAATCGCTCTTTTCTCTCTCCACGACTATTTTCCAAGGCCACTGAGATGATTAGCAGGATTTTCAAGAGTGTTTCTCCAGTTAATAATGCAGAAATCATGTCACTCTGCCTCTAGAACCATAAAAACACCTTAAAACTTGTGTAAATTTAAGTAAAGCCTTTTGAAATAGTGAAAGTGAAGTGCAGAGGTGTTTGAGAGTACTTGGTGAGATGTGTTAGTGTGAAATCTGTTTGTTGTATTTATTGCCGAGAGAAAGAATAAAGAAGAATTGAGAATGTTTAGTACAAGATCTGTTTAGTTTTTATAGTTTACTTCAAATCTTACTACTTTTCCTTTTCCTCCTCCTTGTTTTCTGCTTTTTCCTCCTCTTTCTTCTTTCTTTTTTCCCTTCTTTTCTGCCTCCATGTTGTTTTCCTCATTTTCTCCTCCTTTTCCTCCTCCTTCATTCAGAAAACAGTAATTCACACTTATTTCTCTTCCTGTTCACCCTTTTCTTCTTTTCATATCCCTCCTCCTCCTCCTCCTCCTCCTTCCTCCAGTGCATTGTGGGTGACCTGACCTGTGTGTGGTGTGGTGGGAAGTGTTTGGGTGTGTTAAGGTCAGCATGTCACTGTGCAAAGGTCACTCTGGTGGGTAGGAAGGCCACTCGGTGCAGGACTCCTTAAGGTCACGCCTGCTTCTGTCATGCATCACACACACACACACACACACACACACACACATGATAAGAGTAAGTTTAGTTGTTTTAGTTGTTTAGATCTTAGACAGACAGACATACGGATGGATGGACGGACGCTAAGTTTTGCATTAAATGAATATACACACAGACAGACAGACAGACAAACAAACTCTTATCTCACCACCACCACCATTACTACTACTACTACTACTACTACTACTACTACTACTACTACTACTACTACTACTACTACTACTACTACTACTACTACTACTCATTCACACTCCTCCTATTCACACATTTCATTACTGTTATCCCTTCTATCCATCTCTAGGTCTTCCTTTCCTACCCACAGTCTGTCCAGCTAAACCATTAATTCACCAACGAAACCACAATGCACAGATCAGCAAGGAAACAAGGCATGCAGGAGTAAGTGGTGTGTTTACAGGTGTGAGGCACTTAGCAGATGTCATGCAAGGCTGGGCTGCTCTGTGGCTTCAGGCTTTGGGGCGGCAGGGGATTGTAATGAAGCAGGGAGGTTTGTGGGAGTATGTGTGTAGAGATCAGTAAGAAAGGCTTGTGTTCGGAAACTCTTTACTGTCTCACCATCTCACCATGTCTATTTTCCATGGCTCTAGAGATGATTAGCAGGGTTTTCAAGAGTGTTTCTCCAGTTAATAATGTAGAAATCTTGTCACGCTGTCTCTAGAACCATAAAAACACCTTAAAACTCTTGTAAATAATAGAGGTGTTTGAGAGTATGAGTTTAAGCAAGGTCTTGATAGAAAAAGAATGAGAAAAAGAAGGAAGGAAAGAAGATGAGAGAAAGAAATGATAGGTGTAATGAAGGAATAAAGGAAGGACTTGATAGAAAAAAAAAGAGAAGGGGAAGGAAGGAGATGAGAGAATGAGGGAAGGAAAAATAAGAAGGAAGGAGTATTGATAGAGAAGAAATGCAAAAAAAGGAAAGAAAAGAAGAATGAGAGATGATAGAAAAAAAATGGGAAAGAGAAGGAACAACTGGATGAAGGAGAAGGAGACATAAGAGAAGGAAGGAAGAGAAGTGTAGGAAGGAAGAAAATAAATAAATAGAAATAAATAAAACAAATGTAGCAGAAAAGAGAAAAACTGACATGACAAACAGGAAAAAAAGAAGAAAATAGAGAAATAAACAAGAAATGAAGAACAAGAACTAAAGAAGAAAACAAATGAGAAAAAAACAGAAACAAATGAATAAAGGAAAGAGAAACACACAAAAAGTGATAAATAACGACAAGGAAGAAAAAGAAGACAAAATAAAGAGTGAAGTGTTTTGAGTGTATGGCAAGAAACACTCAGCAGGGGAAGGTGTGTTGCCATAGTAGTGTTGCATTGAGTAGAGTGTTGTGTGGCAAGGAGGTGGTAAATGTATGGCAACGCTGATTTGACGGAGAGAGAGAGAAAAAAAATGATGATATAAAGAGAGAAAGAGAGAGAGAGAGGGACAGAAAGGGAAAAGAATGAGAAAAAGAAAGAAACAAAGAAAAAAAGAGGGAGAGAGAGAGAGGAAAAAAGTCAGAAAGAACTAGTCAGAAAAAAAAGAAAGGAGAGAGAGAGAGAGATCACATTACAGGAAGCAAGAAACCAATACAAGAGAGAGAGAGAGAGAGAGAGAGAGTATCATTGTTCAGCTGATTAAAGAACTGCATCTCACAATTTTCTTTACATTTAATTATGTGAGTAATTTTA
>NC_059262.1:4620000-4622500 GCF_017591435.1 Portunus trituberculatus | reverse complement strand
CTTCTATTGTTGTCACAGTTGTATTTCTGTGGCTTTATATCTCTGCCTGACTTGTGTTGGTGTTTATAATCCTCTGTATCCTTCCTGTGTCCTCAAGTGTAGGTGTGACTCCTTCCTACGTTCTTAAGACTTCTGACCACCTTTTGTATCTCTATTTCCTTCAAACGGCCTGGTTATTGTAGATCTGATGGCTTCCTACACCTTTCCTACACTCCTACAAGCTCCATCATTCCTGGCCATTACCGCACTTCAGTTTCAGCATCGAACGTTGGCTGGTATAGGTTTGAATGCTTCCTAAACCTTTCCTACACTCCTACAACACTGGCCAGCACCACACACCTATTTCCCATCAAAACGGCTTGATTGGTGTACATTTAATTGCTTCCTACATCTTTCCAACACTCCTACTACTTGGCCAGCCCCGCACCTCAGTTTCAAACGTTGGCCTGGTTGGTGCATACTCAGCTCTGTAGTTCCTGAATCACTTTTGTTCACTCTCGTTGAACCTTTGAAGCTGCGGCTATTTTAAGGTGAAGCCGCCTCACTCTGGCCGCCACTACCAAGTCTTAGATATAATGTTTCTCAGTACACAGGAATTCTATTTGACGTCACACCGCCTACTGTTTACATTACACCACGTGGTTTTGTTTACATCACGTGATTTATTGTTTACATTACACCACGTGGTTTTGTTTACATCACGTGATTTATTGTTTACATTACACCACGTGGTTTTGTTTACATCACGTGATTCTTTGTTCACATTGCGCCACGTGTTTTATTGTTTACATTATGCCTCGTGGTTCTGTATTTGTGTATTTATCTTCATTTCCTACCTCATGATTCAGTATTTACGTGACATCATACCACGTGGTTCTGTTTACACCACGTGACTTTGTTTACGTCACGTGGTTCTGTGTCTACTTCTAAGTGATCAGTTCTCATCTCTGTGGCCTTAAAGAACTGAAGTGAAGAAAGTGACACGGGCCTTCAATGATGTTTATATATACCGTTCTAGTGACTCCCTTAACTGTGTGTGTGTGTGTGTGTGTGTGTGTGTGTGTGTGTGTGTGTGTGTGTGTGTGTGTGTGTTACAGTTTATGCATTTTTTGTTACTATCTCGTATATTTTGTCTTCATCGCCTGCCACACCACTATCACTGTCACGCCTCCTCTACCTCCTCAACTATCCCTTACATTTCCCTTTAACGTGTGTGTGTTACAGGTTATGCATTTTGTCTCTCTTATTACTATTACATTTTGTCTTTAACGCACTGAAGGGGCTATCCGCGAGTGTCTGCCTGCCACATCACTATCACTCACGCCTTCTCTACCTCCCCAGATTTCCCTTACATTTTCCCTCTAACGTGTGTGTGTGTGTGTGTGTGTGTGTGTTATCGTTTATCCATTTTGTCTTTTTTTCTTGTTATTATCTCTTATATTTTGTCTAACGTGCTGAAGACGCGTTTTCATATACATTCTGGTGACTATTTGGTGATTTTCTACAGCTTCAGAAACTCGTTTGGGGGATTAGAATAGTGAAGACTGTGGCCATTAACCTTCTGACCTCCATAGACCCTTCCTAATGTCAATAAAATGGTCTAATGGTACACAAAACAGGAGGTAAAATTGTGTCCCAGAACTGAAGGGATTAAAATAGTGAAGACAGTGGCCATTAACCTTCTGATCTCCATAGGCCCTTCCTGATGTCAATAAAATGGTCTAATGGTACACAAAACACAAGGTAAAAATGTGTCCCAGTACTGAAGGGAATAGAATAGTGAAGACTGTGGCCATTAACCTTCTGACTTCCAAAACATCACCAAACACCCCAAACACAACCTAAACACTCCTAAACACCCCAAACACCACCAAAACACACTCAAACACACCAAAACACACCCAAACACAACTAAACACAACCAAACGCCCCAAAACACCACCAAAACATCACCAAAACACACCAAAACACAACTAAACACCCCAATACAAACCAAACACCACCAAACACAACTAAACACCCCAAAACAAACCAAACGCCACCAGAACACACTCAAACACCCCAAACACACCCAAACACCCAAAAAACCCCACCAAAACACCCTAAACACACCTGTAATACAAACACACCAAACACCTCAAAACACCCAAACACACCCAAACACCCAAAACACACCCAAAACACACTAAAACACACCAAAACACCACTAAAACACCCTAAACACCTAAAACACCACTAAAACACACCCAAAACACCCCAAAACACCCCAAAACACACCTAAAACACACACATACACACCCTCCCTTGTAAATTGAATCAGTATAACGTGTGTGTGTGTGTGTGTTCCAGGTTATGGCTGTGTACCTTCAGCCTCTCGGTGTCCCTGGGGGCAGTGCTGCTCCTCCCCGTCAGCATCTTGAGTAACGAGGTGCTTACACTCTACCGGGACTCCCTCTACGTCCAGTGGCTCAATCTGTCCCTCGTGCAAGGTGAGAGAGAG
>NC_059262.1:4547500-4617500 GCF_017591435.1 Portunus trituberculatus | reverse complement strand
TATTTCACTATTACAAGAACCATCACCTTATCTTCATCCCATCAACTCCCATCCCTCAGATTTGGCTTATAATTTGTTACTTTTACAGAAATACTCTCACTGCTCCTATATATTCAGTCTGGTTTATTCCTAACACCTGTCCTTTGTGGTGGCTTTGCAGGGTCTTCGCGCGCGTGTGGTGGAGACAGTGGTGGTGTTGGTGTTGCTGGTGGTGCTGGTGCTGGGCGTGGCTGTCATCATCTCCCTCCTGCTGGGGTACTACCAAGAGGAGGGGCTCACACAGATGATTGGTGAGTATGCTGGCCTCACCTCGTATTGTCACTTGTTCTTCTCTAGGGTAAATGTGAAAACTTTCCTTGCTTCTGTGTTTCCTTCTTTCTGTGGCTTCCTGTGGCCAAAACTCTCTCTGCTTTTGTGTTTCCTCCTTCCTGTGACTTTCTGTGGCCTGAAACTTTCCCTGCTTCTGTGTTTTCTCCTTCCTGTGACTTTCTGTGGCCTGAAACTTTCCCTGCTTCTGTGTTTTCTTCCTTCCTGTGACTTCCTGTGGCCAAATCTCTGCCTGTTTCTGTGTTTCCTTCTTCCTGTGGGTTTCTGTGGCCTGAAACTTGCTTCTGTGTATCCTGCTTCCTGTGGCTTCCTGTGGCCAAAGCTTCCTGTGGTGTTTCCTGTGGCCTGAAACTTTTCCTGCTTCTGTGTTTTCTTTCTTCCTGTGACTTCCTGTGGCCAAAATTCTGCCTGTTTCTGTGTTTCCTCCTTCCTGTGACTTCTGTGGTCTAAAACTTTTCCTGGTTCTGTGTTTTCTCCTTTCTGTGGCTTTCTGTGGCCAAAATGTTCCTTGCTTCTTTGTTTCCTTCATCCTGTGTCCAAAACTCTCTCTCTGCTTGTATATTTCCTCCTTTCTGTGGCCAAAACTCTTCTCACTCACTCTTTTCTCTGGTAAACTCTTAAATTCTCTTCCTGCTTCTGTGTGTCCTATTTTCTGTGAATGTCTGTGGCCAAAACACTTATTCCCACTTGTCTTTCTAATAAACTCCGGAATTCCTTGTCTGCTCTCTCTCTCTCTCTCTCTCTCTCTCTCTCTCTGGTAAACTCTGGAACTCTCTGCCCGCTTCTGTATTTCCTTCCTGTGACCAAAATTCTCTCTCTCTCTCTCTCTCTCTCTCTCTCTCTCTCTCTCTCTCTCTCTCTCTCTCTCTCTCTCTCTCTCTCAACATTTCAGGAGCATTTCTTGACATTTATCCTGCAATTTTGTATCCTTTGTTTTAGGAAGGAGGAGGAGGAGGAGGAGGAGGAAGAGGAAGAGGAGGGAGAGAGAGAGAGAGAGATGTGTGTGTGTGTGTGTGTGTGTGTGATGGATGTGAAAGGGGATGATGAAGGAGAGAACAAGGAAACCAAGGAAATGATAAAGAAAGATAAGATAAGGAGTGGAGATGGGAAAGGAAGGGAAGGAAGGAGTAGAGAAGGGAAGAGAAAGAAGAAAAGAAGGAAGGAAGGAAGGAAGGAAGAAGAGAGGGATGTGTGAAAATGATCTTATCTTTTTGTTTATTTCCATTTTTCCTCCTCCTCCTCCTCCTCCTCGTTGTTGTTGTTGTTCTTGTTGTTCTTGTTCTTCTTCTTCTTCTTCTTCTTCTTGTTCTTCTTCTTCTTGTTCTTCTTCTTCTTGTTCTTCTTCTTGTTCTTCTTCTTCTTCTTCTTCTTCTTCTTCTTCTTCTTCTTCTTCTTCTTCTTCTTCTTCTTCTTCTTCTTCTTCTTCTTCTTCTTCTTCTTCTTCTTCTTCTTCTTCTTCTTCTTCTTCTTCTTCTTCTTCTTCTTCTTCTTCTTCTTCTTCTTCTTCTTCTTCTTCTTCTCCTCCTCCTCCTCCTCCTCCTCCTCCTCCTCCTCACAGTAACAGTAAGGAGACATCCAGTGTGTGTGTGTGTGTGTACGTGCGTGTGCGTGTGCGTGCGTGCGTACAAGGAAAATACAAGACCAAATTATTTTTATGAACTTTTTTTTATTAAGATTCGAAACATTTCAATAAATAACGTTTGTGTTGTAACCTTCTTTCTGTCTGTCTGTCTGTCTGTCTGTCTATCTATCTATCTATGTCTGTCTCTGTCTCCGTCACCGCCTTCGTCAACAGTACTCCCAGTTCTTATGCTGTGGGGGTCTGCAGGGGGCGGGGCAGGGCGTGGACAGGGCATCTAGGGCGTGGGCGGGGCGGAAAGAGCGCATCCCCACGAAGTCACGCCCTTTCCTCCTGGTGGGGAAGGCGCGGGTGGCGGTGAAGGAGGCGCAGTGGTAGGAGTCATGAGCTGTGAGGTTCCTTCGTATTAGCGGCCATAGGAGCATCTATAGGAGGAGGAGGAGGGGGGGGATGAGTGACTGGAGGAGGAGGAGGAAGAGGAGGGGTGAGTGAGTGAGAGGAAGAGGAGGAGGAGGAGGAGAAGGGAGGTATGGTGAAGGAAAGAAGGCTGAGTGTGGGATAGAGAAGAGGAGGAGGAAGGTTGATTGATTGAGAGAGAGAGAGAGAGAGAGAGAGAGAGAGAGAGAGAGAGAGAGAGAGAGAGAGAGAGAGAGAGAGAGAGAATTTATCGAACGTCCAATGTCATCCACACTGTATCGCGTCTTGTGTGTGTGTGTGTGTGTGTGTTCGCGTGCGTATCTGCTTATCTATACACATGCGTAGAAAAGCGAGTACATTGACCCTTCACACACACACACACACACACACACACACACACACACACACACATACATTGATATAGAGCTGATCCACGGAGGGCGGTGCACGTTTGGGAGACCATTTAAACAGCTGGTCTCTCAGTCTGGGCAGTGCTGAGGCTTGCCAGTCACCACAGCCGCCCCACAGCCCCGCCATCACTGCTTGGTCGTGGTGGGGGCTGTCTCGCATCACATGGAAGCACTGCAAGGGGTCGGGAGGGGGTCAGAAGTGGCAGGGTGTGGTGGAGGGGGGGCAGAAGGACAGGAAGTGGACAGGGGGAGAGGTTATTTAAGTGGAGGGGAAGGAGAGAAGGAAGAGTGTGGATGTTTAGTGGATGAGAAAGATAGAAAAAGAATTAGTTTGGTTGTTATTTTTCATGTTTTGTTATTGTTTCACGTTCTTGAGTCACTCTGCCTCTTGTTACCCAGTGCCAGTGTGAATGGTAACTTGTGATATAGCTTGTGGAGTCTAAAATATCATGTTGAAATAGTGAGGATTACTGGCTTAAGGTGTGCATCCCTCTCTCTTCCTTCATCCCCCTCCTTCCTCATTCCTTATTCCTTCTCTCTCCACGTCTTCTTCCTCTCCTTCCTTTCCTTCATTCCTCACTCTTCCTCCTTTATCTCCTCTCTTACCCCTCCTTCATCTCTCCTTCACTCTTCCCTCTTCCTCTTTCCTCCCTCACTCTTTCTCCTCTTCTCCCTCACTCCTCTCCTTCCTCATTCTTCCTCCATCGTCTTTCCTCCCTCATCCTTCCTCCATCCTCTTCCTTCTCTCTCCTGCTTCATCCCCTCCCCTTCTTCTCACTCTTTCTCCATCTCTCCTTCCTCACCCCTCCCGTCCTTCACCCCTCCTCCCTCACCCACCTTGCCAGACGAGAGCCATTCCCTCACGGCGTGCACTTCCCTAGCGAGGATTGGCGCGTCTGCATCACGTATCATGTAGCGTGTCACCAGGGCGTCACCAAGCACTGCCGCCCGCCACACTGACCCCACTGTGTCCCTGATGTCACCCACGCCTGTCACATTAGAGGTCAGGTCAAGTTAGGTTAGACTAGGCTTGGTTAGGTTAGGTGAAGTTAGAGTAGGTTAGGTTAGTTTCAGTTAGGTTAAGGACATGAAGGAGGGAGTGAGGGGAGGTACTGGAAGGAAAGAGTGAGGGAGTGAGGGCAGGAAACATGAGGGAGGAGGAAGGAGAGTGAGTAAAGACTGGAAGAAGAGGTGAAGGAGGAGTGAGGGCAGGAAATTTGAGGGAAGAGGAAGAGAGCGTGAGAGAAAGGAGGAAGGAGAAAGTGAGGGAGTGAGAGGAAAGACTGGAAGAGAAGAGGGAGGAGGTGAGGCCAGAGAGAGAGAGAGAGAGAGAGAGAGAGAGAGAGAGAGAGTAAACAAAAAAAAAAAAACTTACCACCTGACAGATTAGCAACGTGACAAAAATCGAGGTGTGGGTGTTGACAAGCCAAGACACACAGCCACGCCCTCTCCGCCTCTCTGGACAGATTAAGAGCGTGGTACACCCTCATTGTCCACCCAGGGTACGCTTTGTGGACCTCCCCTGCGAGTTCCTCTATGCCCCGATGGTAGGCACTGGGGAAGGCTCCGAATAGGCTGTAGCTAATCACCTGAGGGAAAAAAAAAAATAGGTTTGTGTAGGTTTAAATTGGGTTAGGTTGGGTTGGGTTGGGTTGGAGAGTAATGTGTGGAAATGTATCTTATTAAATCCCTCCTCCTCCTCCTCCTCCTCCTCCTCCTCCTCCTCCCTTCCGGTGCATGTGATGATGAGGCAGTGTGGCGTGGCGTCTTAGTTTGCTGATCATTAGGATGGGGGGGGGTGGAAAGGAAGAGACAGGGGGGGGTATAACTGTCTCCACTCTCAATACTACCGTGGAAATATTGACGATGGTAATAATGTCACCAAGAGAGAGAGAGAGAGAGAGAGAGAGAGAGAAACAGCATGGAAAACAAGAACAGAAGGCAAAACAGAAAACAGGAAAACATAACAGAGAAGGGAAAAAAAGCGAACGAACTGAAGAGAATTGAGAACAGGGAACAGTGTGAAGGAAAAATGAACAAAGAGAGAGAGAGAAAGAGAAAAAGCGATAAACAGTGAAAAGAAAAGAACATTAGAAGAGATAACATAAAGGAGAATGGAAAAAAAAGATGAAATTGAAGATAATTGAGAACAGGGAACAGTGAAGGAGAAGAGAGAGAGAGAAAGAGAGAACAATACGAGAAAAAGCATGTAAGGAAAAGAAAAAGAACAGATAAAGAAAAGAAGAACAAGGGAATAACAAAATAAGGCAGAAATGAGAACAGAGCAGCTAAACTTAGAAAATGAAAAACTAAACAAGAGAAAAATAAAAACATGATAAAGATGAAGAGCGCAGAGAGACGCGTGAAAAAAAAAAAAAGCAGAAATCAGCTTGCATCAACAGCAGTAGTGGCAGCAGGTGGCAAAGAGGCATGAAGGCAGCAGCAGGTGGTAGAGACGGCAGTGGCGGCGGCAGTGTTAGCCCTTTAAAGACCAGACAGAGAGGGGCAGGGAAACAGACAGACATACACGTGGCGGGGAAAGACGGACAGGAGGCGATAAAGAAGGACGATAAACAGACAGACAGACACACAGGCAGGCAGAGGCGGCGCCAGTGTTAGCCCTTTAAAGACCAGAGAAGCGCAGGGAAAGACAGACATACACGTGGCGGGGAAAGACGGACAGGAAGCGATAAGAAGCAACAGGACAGACAGACAGACAGACACACACACTCAAACGTGACACAGATGCGTAAGTAAACAGACAGACGGACAGATAGACGCAAGCAAGGAAGTGCGCGTTTAGGGTACAAACATCAGAAACGCGCTCCTCTCTCGCTAATAAAGGTGATAATTCAAATTCTTAAGGGTATTTCTGAAGGTAGTGATATTGAAATCTTGTTAATCTGCCAATAGAACCGTAGACACCCTTAAAACCCGTGACAGTCATACAGCCTTCTAAAACCTGCTAATAATACAGAAATCTTGTTAATCTTTCAATAGAACTGTAAAAACACCCTTGAAAACCCGTGACAGTTCGACTAGATCCTTTTAAAAGCCTCCTAATGATGCAAACATCTTATTAATCTGCCAATGGAACCTTAAAAACTCCCTTGAAAACCCGTGACATTCATACAACATTTTCAAAACCTGCTAATGATATAGAAATCTTACTAATCTGTCAATAGAACCGTGAAAACACCCTTGTAAACCCGTGACTGTCCAACTAGAACACTTTGAAAGCCTCCTAATAGTATAGAAATCTTGTTAATCTGCCAGTAGAACCGTAGAAACTCCCTTTGCAAATCCGTGACAGTTGAACTAAAGCCGAAAAGTAGTCAGGATGTGCCTTGGGAGTTACCGGGAGTCACGCAAGCCGCCACTCACCCGCTGGTTGCCGCCCCTCGCTGTGGCCCAGTCGCTGCACGTGGACTCCCCCAAAGCGTCCTTGACACTAGCCACCCCTGCCACCCCTGCACTAGGACAGCTGGGCAGGGTGGCTGTCACATTACGCTGACAGGGACAAGGGGACAGATTCACTCTCATTTGACACTCTTGTTGCTTCACGCTGGACGAGAAAGCAGTTTTTTGATGCACCCCGCTATTACTCTGTCTTCCTCCTCCTCCTCCTCCTCCTCCTCCTCCTCCTCCTCCTCCTCCTCCTTTTCCTCCTCCATCGCTCCCGTCACCGACATCGCCAGTCTCATAAAAATTCCGAGTTTCCTTTCCTCCTGAGGGTGTTTTTCCTTGGTTGCCATTGTTCCTGTTGTTCCTGCTGTTGTTGTTGTTTGTGGTAACGGTGGTGCTTATACTGTTGCTGGTGGTGGTGGTGGTGGTGCTATTGTTTAAGTTGAGAGAAGTAGTAGTAGTGGTGGTGGTGGTTCTCTTGTTGTTGTTGTTGTTGTCCGGCTGGTATTTGGGGCAATGGGCGCGGCGTGGGAGTGAGTGGAGTTGTGGTGAGCATAAGATGAACCATTAGAGTCACCATGCCCAAACAGAAACACACAGTGGGTAAACGAGGCACTGAGGCCATGGTGTGTGTGTGTGTGTGTGTGTGTGTGTGTGTGTGTGTGTGTGTGTGTGTGTGTGTGTGTTTTTAGAGTGCACACATGAGGGTTTTGAGTGCGTTTCCGTGTGTGTGTTATGGTTGACACCTGGAGAAAGACTGAGGCCATGGTGTGTGTGTGTGTGTGTGTGTGTGAGAATGGAGAAAGGTGTGACGCGTGATGCAAGGGGGAGGGGGAGGTAACGGGAGGTGCTACATATGTGGGGGCTGACTACAGGAAGGGAAGGGAAGGTGTGGTGCTCTTGGTCTGAAGGAGGAACGGCGAGAGGTTGTATTTAGAGTGACGAAGGAAATAGGGTGAGAGAAATATAGGAGAGGGGTGCATTGGGGGGACAGAAGGAAAGGGGTGACATTTGAGTGTGTTAGTGTAGGGGTGAATTGGGGTGACGAAGAGAAAGGGGTGACATAAGGGTGAACGAAAGATAGAGGGATGAATTAGGATGACAAGAGTGAAGGAGGATGGGGTGATAGTACAGTTTTGGGGTGTATTAGGGGTGACTATTGGGGGGTGGGGGTGGAGGTGGAAAGAGGTGGGGGGGAGAATGACTTGTTTCTACATGGTTGTAAATTGTCATGACTCGTGAAAATTGAGAGAGGGAGGAAGATGATAGGTGATTCTCTCTCTCTCTCTCTCTCTCTCTCTCTCTCTCTCTCTCTCTCTCTCTCTCTCTCTCTCTCTCTCTCTCTCTCTCTCTCTCTCATTATATAAAAGGAAAAATATCAGAGAGAGAGAGAGAGAGAGAGAGAGAGAGAGAGAGAGAGCTGGCTTTTTTTATAGGTCTATGTCACATACCGTTAACTTAATCCCCTCCCTTCCCTCCCTTTCCCTCTCTTCTCTCCCCTCCTTTCCTTTCCTCCTCTTCTTCTTCTTCTTCTTCTTCTTCTTCTTCTTCTTCTTCTTCTTCTTCTTCTTCTTCTTCTTCTTCTTCTTCTTCTTCTTCTTCTTCTTCTTCTTCTTCTTCTTCTTCTTCTTCTTCTTCTTCTTCTTCTTCTTCTTCTTCTTCTTCTTCTTCTTCTTCTTCTTCTTCTTCTTCTTCTTCTTCTTCTTCTTCTTCTCTCTCTCTCTCTCTCTCCCTCTTCCTCTTCCTCTTCCTTTTCTCTTTCTCTCTTCTTTCTATTCTTCTTCCTCTCCCTCTCCCTCTTTCTCTTCCTCTTCTTCCTTTTTCCTCTCCCTCTCGTTCACCCTCACCCTCTCCCTCTTCCTCTTCCTCTCCCTCTTCCTTTCCCCTACATAAGAACACTGTATACGGGTAAGATGTGTGTTTTACTTTCACCGCGACAATTATTCAAGTCCCCAAAACGACGAGCAGAGTTGTCAAGACCGTTTTCCTTGGTGATGAACTAGAAATCTTGCCAAATTCATCACCAGAACTCGTGTGTGTGTTTGGAATTCATTATAGACTATTTAATACTTTCATATGACATTGTTTCTTTTCTTATTTTAGTGATGTGCTGCCTTTTAGTGGTCATTGAAATATCTGTATCTAGGTTTGTTTATCTATTGAGTGGCGTAGTGTGAGTTACATTTTTCTGGGCGTTCCTTTGTTGTTCCGGGACGCGGGGCGGTGAATGGTGATAGGAGGCGTGAGGTTTACCGCTCAGGCAGTTTCAGAAAGAGTGATGAGAGATACAACAGATAAATAAATAGATAGATAAGTAAATAAAATGTCCAAGGGTTGTTTGTTGTTTGGCGATGCACGGGACAGACTCTCTTAAGCTTCTAGGGAACTGGCAATCAAGTGGGCCGTTTTTTTTTTTCCCTTAGCCAGCTTCCCCTACTTCATAAGGGAGGGAGAAAGAGAGAGAGAGAGAGAGGAAATAATAAGTTGAAGATAACAATAGTAAAGCTTGTATTCTCAAACATTTCGCTTCAGCTCCACTATTTCAAGAGGGTTCATTTAAATTTACACGAGGTTTTTTTTTTTAGTATTTTTACGGTTCTAGAGGCAGAGTGACAAAATCTCTACATTATTAACTGGAGAAACACACTTGAAAATCCTGCCATTCATCTCTGTGGCCTTGGAAAATAGTCGTGGTGAGCAAAGCGTTTCTGAATACGTGCCACAGAGCGAAAGAGATAGTAATAGTAATGATGGTAATAATAGTAGTAATAGGGATGATGGTAATAATGGTGATAGTAATAATGATAGTAGAAATAGTAATAATGTTTTTTTCAACAGATGTATGGTGGTGATAGTAATAATGATGGTAGTAATAGTAATGATGGTAATAATGATAATAATGATAGTAGTAATAGTAATGATGGTAATAATGGTGATGGTAGTAATAGTAATAATCCTTTTCTTCAACAGATGTGTGGGGCAGTTTCTACCTTCCGTTCCTGTACTCACTCATATCATGCCTGGGTGTACTGCTGCTGCTGTGTGAGTAGAGAGAGAAAGAGAGAGAGAGAGAGAGAGAGAGAGAGAGAGAGATCTGATATAAAGTTGCACATGTTTGAGTGCACCTCTGATTACTTACTAAGATGGGTACACACTTGTCTTCCAGTTTGTGCACTTTTACCTTTTTTGGGGACACTAGCATCTCACTGGGCATATTTTAACACACACACACACACACACACACACCAGTACAGTAATGACACGCCTCTTTCTATGGGTCAGTGTGCACGCCGGTGGGACTGGCACACCTGTTCACCGCGATGGGTAGACTGGTGGTGAAGCCTGGGTTCCTGCGTGACCTGGCAGAGGAGCACCAGGCAGCAGTGTTAATAGAGGACTCCCTGGCCCGTCGCCTGGTCCGCCCCTCCATGCCCCACGCCCAGCCCCTCACCCGTTCCCTGGCCGCTGAGCCCTCCCACCAGGAACTCCTGCAGCAGTACCGCGACGCACGCACCAGACGCATCAGACTGGGTGGGTGGCAGCTGGCTATTATTAAGTAAAGATCACAGTTTGTCCATCTTTCTCCCTATCATCCACCTCCTCATACTCACCTTCCCCTTCTCCCTTTCCTTCTCTTCTTGCAGGTCCTCACTAATTTCCCTTCAAGTATACTGTTAACTCCTTCAGTACCATGACGCATTTCCATATTCATTCTGCTTACTATTTGGTGATTTTATACAGCATGAAACTTGTGTGGGGGATTAAACAGTGAAGGCTCTAGCTGTTAATCTTCTGAACTCCATAGACTCTTCCTAATGTCAATAAAATGGTCTTATCGTACACAGATCTCAAAGTAAAAATGTGTCCCCGTATTGAAGGGGTTAAGGAAGAGTTTAGAGGCATTACACAGGGTGGGTAGCTGGCTGGGATCATAAAGTCAGTTCATCCTCTTCATCCACCTCCTCTTCCTCCTCACCATCCCTCACTTTCTTCCCAAAGGTTCTCAATATGCTGTTTGATTTAATTTCACTGTTAAGGAAGAGATTAGGTGTTGTGTAGGTGGCTAGTGGTTCCATCAAGCATTACATCTCCCATCCCTTCCCCTTGCCCTCCCTCACCCTTACTGTTGCTGTAGCATCAGGAAAACAGCAGTGGGTGAGGTATTCCAGTGCACCTTGTTTGAGATAACTGACCTTTGGAGTATAAGGAGAATAGGAGAGATTCAGCTGAGAGAAAGAAAATACTGTGTCCTTCCCTCACACTCACTCACAATTCATTCTACAGAGAAGCGGCGTCGCGTGGGAGTGTTCCAGCGCACCCTGGCGTACCCGCTGGCCCTGCTGGTGCTGCTGGCGCTGACGGGCACGGCAGTGTTCATTGTGGTACTCAACACTCTGCAGCTGCTGGTGGGCATCAAGGCTCTGCCCCTCGCCTCAACCCCGGCCATCCTGGGGGAGGCACAGCAGGGAAAGGTGTGTGTGTGTGTGTGTCTGTGTCTGTGTTCTTGACAACCTACACTTTTTCTATTTTTAAAGATTATGCTTGTAATGTCCCATATTTATAATATTTCAGTACCACGACACATTTCCATATTCATTCTGGTTACTATTTGGTGATTTTATACAGCTTCAGAAACTTATTGGGGGATTAAAATAGTGAAGACTGAGGCCATTAATTTTCTGACCTCCATAGACCCTTCCTAATGTCAATAAAATGGTCTAATCGTACTCAAATCTCAAGGTTAAAATGTGTCCCAGTATTGAAAGGGTTAAGGTTAATTTGACATGTGTGTGTGTGAGATCCTAAGCCTCTGCCATGGTGTGGACAGAGGATGGTGCTGCTGTCAGTGCTGGGGCCAGGCGGTGCAGTGCTGGAGGTGGTGCTCATCCTGTACCTCATCGCCGCCTCACTGCTGGGTTGCTACTCCCTGCCGGGGGTGTCACGCATCCGCCCTCGCCGCGGTGACACTCCAATGGTGCATGTCATCGCCAACTGTGCCATTGTGCTCATCCTCTCCAGTGCCCTTCCCCTGCTGGCCCGGACCCTGGGTGAGTCTTCAGGAGGAGGAGGAGGAGGAGAAGGAGGAGATGGTGGTGGTGGTGGTGAAGGGGAAGACAGAGAGATGGAGGAATAGAATTATAGAAGGGAGGAGTCTTGGAGGAAGATTTAAGGGACAGAAACAAGTGGAGGAGTCTCAAAGGAAATGACAAAAGGAGAAGAGGAGGAGGAGGAGGAGAGAAGCAGTAATGTAGTGGAGTAATAGCATGAGGATTGGAGGTAATGGGTGTTGCAGGTGAGAAGAGTGGTGTGTGCCTGTTTTGTTACGGTGCTGTGGTGAAGGAAGGCTTGAGAAAGTGTGTTTTGTGGGAAAGATTAAGTTCCTTCAAGATCTGTGGATGTTTCTTGTGTATTAGGTTGAAAGAGAAAGCAATGCCATGTATGTATTGGAGAGTAGAGATGGAGGATGTTGTATGGTGTGTGTGTGTGTATCTCTGAAACTCATACTTCAAACTTACATCAGACTATATCGAACTTATAAACTAACACCAAACCATTTACTGAGCTTGACTTTAGGTAGAGTCAAGAAGTAGCGTTACATTCAATCTTCCCCTACAGGCATCACTAACTTTGATCTGCTGGGGGACTTTGGGAAGATCAGTTGGCTGGGCAGCTTCTGGATCGTGCTGGGCTACAATGCTCTCTTTGCCTCCGCTGCTGCCTGGTGCCTTGTCAAGAAGTTCACCGCCACCATCAGACATGAGATATACATGAGGTGGGTGCTTGATACATTGATACCTCTATTAGCTGTACTGTTAAGATGAAGGACCTCTGTCAGCTGTATTGTAAAGATGAAGGGAGTGTTGGTTCTGTTGTCACCATTGCCAAACTATCATCATTGGTTTGGGTTGACGTTACAGGCAGTGACAGTAGTGAAGAGAAAGACTTGGTAGAGATGCTTAGTCATCATGAAGAGAGAAGATCAGTTAGCCTTTATTTTCTAGTCACCTTTAATAACCTTTTATCTTTGTTTTAGGTTCAAGTTGCTGGCGATGACGATGGTGAAGAGGGAGACCTTCAGACTACAAGCACAGGTGATGAACGGAACCATTATGAACACCAGCAACATCAAGGAGGAGTAGTGAGAGGAAGAGGAGTCACTCACCTACCTCCTCATCCCCTGTAGGCGTGGTTAACCCATGAACGAGTGTGTGAGAGCAAGAAGTATCAGAGTCAAGGATGCTAACATGAGACACACCTTTTCTTGTGGTATGAATGTGAGTATGCATCAGTGTGGGTCCAGAGGAGTGAAGGGAGGACATGTTCAGCCAGACCATAAGGTAGTCTTGGTATTTATTTATTACGTCTGTGCATTCCTTGTTTGCTGCGGCTGGAGTCTGTGCTGTCACGTTGGCCAGGCTGAAGACTTCCTCCCTGCTGCACATCCTGGACCCTCACAGTTAAGAGTCAGGGCCGCTCATGACTTGTGGAGTAAAATGAAGTCCAGATATTTATTATGCAAAGCAGGAACGTCCAGTGATTCTCCCACACTTATGACTGTGTTCTCAAGCATTTTGGTGTCTTGTCTGTACTCTTTGTAGGCTGTAGTGGTGACTATTGGGGCTCTCTGGGGTCTTTTCATGTTTCCAGTGATAGTTTAACAAAGCTTCTGTACCACTAGTGAGAAGAAATACCCTTGAGAACCCACACATTCATCTCTGTGGCCATTGAGAAGTATTGAGAAGAGAGCAAAGCGTTTAAGAATGTAGGCTTGTGTTGTTGCCAAGAGCCACCTATCCAGTGGCTCCCTCACTGAATCTTGCATCTCTCACCCTCATCAACCTTTATGGCAGTGCAGTTAACTAGCATTTCCCTGTGTGTGTTGTGGCTGTGGCTCGGTGTTGTGTGCTGCAGCCACCTCTGTGATTCTCCCGGTGCAGTCTTGGCAGTGCATGAGGCATTACTCTCATGAACTCCGCCAAGCTCTCTAGTGGAAGTTAACACAGGGTGATCTTTAGTATTTTTGTCTTGTGTACTTCTGTAGTTACCAGTCCATATAACACACACACACACACATGCACATGCACATGCACACAGTATTCAGGCAGCTGTAGACATTTAAGTGAGCTGAGTAGAGTAAGGTTTGGAATATTTCTGAGGCCATTGTGAAGTTGAGTGAAGGAACCGTACCAATGCAGTAATTTTGAGTTTAATTTATCAGGATTGGGGTGTTTAGGCTGGATAAATTTTGTGAGAATAAGGATAAGGAGTGTGTATAATCCTGAGTTTTGAAAGAGAGGATAATTGTAAGGATAAAGACAAGATCAACTAACACAACACAACATAACACTAACACATTTACACACGCACACGTCTGTCAGCCAAAGACTTCCTCGTGAGCATCTGTCGTAAGTGTTTCCAGTTATAGGATTATTTACTCAGCAAGTCCCTGTCGTCCCTTGCCTTACCTTACCTTACCTTGCCTGTGTATCTTTGCTCAAAGTTGTACAAGGTTGGTGTGTGCTCTGACCGGTGGTTGGCATGTGTGAGCTGGGATGACCGATTGGGAGCAGCGCCTTCTTTCCTCCCCTTGACATTAGTGATTTGCCTGATTGTGACCACCAGATACCTTTCTTAGTGATGATTGACCCAGATACTTTTGGCATGACCTTTACTTGTGGCTGCACCCTTGAACTGGTTGGGCTGACTGCTCCTGGTAGTCTGTCAGTGCTTAGAGGGTCATCTCATAACATTGAATGAGTGTTGTGTTGCCACTGTTGAGGCTGACTGATGACTAGTGGAACATTGGAGGCTGGAGGAGAGGAGAACTGAGGTATGAGCAGGAGCAAGAGGATGAGAGGAATATTGTATGATATCAAGAGGAGGAAGAGAATTAGAATTATGGGAGGGAGAGGAAGAGGAAGGAAGAGGAATAGCATGTATATTATAACCCTTTTCTCCTTCCTCTTTCGTAAGACACAAGACAGGAAGAAGAGGACAAGACTTTCTGCTGCTCCACATCTTTTCTCCCTTGATTGTGCTCTCTCTTCTTTCTTGCCTCCACTATGACCTGTGTCCTCTCAGAAGCATCACCTTGACCACTCTTGACCCTAAGCTGATTTAGGGCCATTAGTGTGGTAGTGGTGTGTGGTGTGGTGTTAGGGATGATCAGTGTTCTAGAAGAAGCAGTGATGTGCCACACCTTCTGGTCAGGGCATCGTTGTGGTAGGGTGTGTGGTGGTGTGTCTATATTCAATTTCTGCCCCAAGGTGGTGTTGCCAGTGTGTGTGTGTGTGTGGAAGTTTTATTGCCATTAAGTGTATGTAAAGACTTTGTTGAGTGTATGTGTGTAGATAGTGTACATAGGCTAAGTTGTAATGGCTAATGAGTTCTAATTCTTACGAGGTGTTTGGTCATAATATTGTGTTGGTGTGTGCCATGGCTGACCTAACACCAGAGGCAGGAGGCAGCAACAGGAAAGCTGGTTGGTAGCACGTCCTGCGGGGTCCGTGTCCTTCCCCATAACACTGGCAGAGGTAATGCTATGCTGGGCTGTCAAGTCTGCATATGGTTTTGAACTTGTATATTGTGTTTGTGAGTGGTCTGAATGGCACTCCAGTCAAGCTCCAGCTCCAGCTCCACTCCCTCCGACTCTCCACACAGCTGCCGTGCACCAGGCCACGTTGCCTCTGCTGGACAGTTAGTGGCAGTCACTCAGCTTCTCACTGATGGGTGTATAAATTTCTTATAATGAGAAGCTGGTGTGTGTGTGTGTGTGTGTGTGTGTGTGTGTGTGTGTGTGTGTGTGTGTGTGTGTGTGTGTGTGTGTGGCGGTGCATGGCTGTGGTGTGGGTGGACGGGTCGGGTAAGGGGCGGCACGAGCGGTCTCTGCTCATGTTCTAAGTTAAGGATGTACCACAATATCTTTAGTTTTATACTTTTATTTATAGTTTGTTAATGGAGGAATTTTGTGTTATTACTACCAAAGTGTTATAATGCATTAGAATTAGTTAGCATTGGTGGCGACAGCAGCAGCAGGCATGCTGCACTGCTGCAGTGAAGCATTGCTCTTGGATGCTGGGCAGCACTGGCATTCTTATGTTTAAATCAAATTGTGATAACATGACTTGGAGGGACCACTTGGTATGGGGTCACCTTCCCAGAATTTCCATACCTCTGTGTTATTTAAGATTTTGATACATAGTTTGGTGTTTATTATTAGCATGTACTTAAAAATATGTAAATAATTTTCACAGAGTCCTTTTGTCAAGTGGCAGTTGTACTAGTTTGGTGGGTGAGTCCAGTAGAGCCACTCTGTGGTGCCCCAGCCAGGTGGGGAGTCAGTTTGGGGACCTCTGGCCAGCCAGCCTTGCTCACACAAGTTATTTACAGTGCTAACTCAGGTTCATTATCATGTTAAAGTTCTCAGTGTGTTAGGCTGAAATGTGTAATGACTGACAACAGCCAGCTGGGCCACCACAGCATCCAGTGTGATGTAAACACCAATGGGTGTGTTGTGTCTTGAGTGTGATGACTCTTACCTCTCACAGCTGAACACTCGAGACAAAAAATAATTGAACGTACATTATGGCAAAGGAAGTGCATCTTTAAAGGTGACACAGAACAAGGAACAAACCTTTGCCTTAAGTTACCCACCACAGACAGCCGTGTGTGGTGTGATGCATGCATGAACGGGTCACGCTGCAAGCTTCTCAAATGCTTCCTAACATAAGTGTATGTAATCCGTCAAGACACGGTCAGTACACAAGCTGGGCTGACACTGTAGGAAATATGAGTCAGCCTTGACAATTTTAAGCACAATGTAATTTGAATGTTTAGACCATCAGCCCAATTCATGCATGAACTTGTCTTAGACATTTTTTGGAAAGTTCAACCTGGTCCTTGGATTTTCTTTGCACTGGTGTTGATTGCTCCAGAAAGAGTAACACAGCATTGGAAGATGTTGTCATTGTGACCCATTCATTCATAGTTAGGCATCACAAGTAGTGTATTCTTTAATCCCTCAGCATTAAGCATACATGTGTAAGCAATGCTACATACAAACAGTGTAGCATTGGTGCAGTGTGAACTCATTCTATGCTGCTTGCACACCTGTCACCCACAAGGTCATTAGTACTACTCTTGTGCCAAATACTTGATCGTTCTTGTCTTGGGTTGATCTGGTGCCTCTTGTTGGATCCAAGCCTATATTTCTGATGTCCTACGGAAGCAAGGAACACTCACACAATGCCAGTGTCTTTAAGACCTTTATTGTTATTGATCTCAATGATACACAAAGCTAAGGCAATCACAAGTAGCATCCTAAACACTGGATACTCAATAGCACTCCTGTTTATTTGTAATTGTTCATAAATGACACTGGTGTTGAATTGAGAATTGGGCTTGGCTTGGTGTGTGGCTTGCAATAATGGAACAAGTGGGCTGGTAGTGATCAGAATATATAGCACATAGGACCCCAGTAAGTGTGTGTGTTATTTGGGTGAAATATTGGTGAGGGGGTGTGGTGAATGACTGTGGTTTGTAAACATACTGTGGAGAACATACTGTGGGTCCTGTAGCCTGTAGGAGAGAGAGAGAGAGAGAGAGAGAGAGAGAGAGAGAGAGAGAGAGAGAGAGAGATTATCCATCACACATCTTGCTCTTCCAATTCAGCCAGTAAGAGTTGGTCACATAGCTTGTTCCTGTTTTGAGGCCACACCCAGGAGATGGCAGGCAGGCAGACACACACACACTAAAGGCAAGTGCATTTTGGAAAAATACTGACCCCCTTGGTACACAATGCCTTGGCAAAATGAGTTCACTCTGAACATTAAGCATGTAAGTAATACAAGTGCATATCCAAAATGCATGCATGCATATCAGTAGAGTCTAACTTATGTATGAGAGACACTCAGGAGGAAGGGATATAAATACAACACTGGGATGTTTGAGGTGAGGGAGGGGGGGGGACCACTGCTGCTTACCATTAGCTGCAGTAGTGGGGACTGTACCCGTCAGTGGGCGTGTTACACAGCAAGGCAGCATACACACCTGCCGTGAGATTGAGTGTAGCCTGATGGTGTCACTTGTGCCCTATGCAGTCCTGTAGGATACTGGCTCCTGTGCGTGCCGCCACAACCACCATCACCACTGTAAAGTTAACTAAATAAAATGTCTTTCTCTGATCCTCCTTTTGAACCATCATGTAAGGCAAATACTCATCAACTGGGACAAGACTGATCACAAGGAGAGCAGCTGCATCACCTCATCATCAGTGAGGGAGCAGCATGGCATCAGCGGTACAGCAGCGGCACCTGGCAGATGAAGCGCAGGGCATCCTGACACTGGTGGTCATTCCAGTGGCCATTGAACAGCATCACGCAGTCTTGGTCCTTATTTCCACGCATGTAGTTGTTGGGCTGACCACTGTCCCAATTACTGTAGGTCAACTTGCTCCCTGGAACAACACTAAGACTGTCACTATTCAATCTCAACATTGTCAATCAACACACACTGCACAATATTTGCCATCTTTCTATTCATATTGCTTGTTTTCTATGTAATTCTAACAAGAGAACACACACACACACACACTAGTGGCAATCCCTCTCCTAACACTTACGGTCAGCCCAGCGCCACACTCCTTCTGTCTGGCGGTCCGTCAGGCCAATCCAATACGGCTCAGAGGGATTGACGGCCTCACTCACAATTTCCTCCTCTTCAGGATTCTGGAACAGAGAAAAGGTAAACACAATTCTATGAGAAGCAAGAGAGTAAATTCATAAAACGAAGATGAATAGGAGAGATAATAAAAGCAAGAATAAAACAAAACAATAATAATAGTACATTGACAATGAGCGCTAGGAATTAGACTGCATTAACTACTGTAAATTATTGCATGTCGTGAAACAATTATCACTACAACCAAACTCGCTCTCACCTTGAACACAATCAGTCTTGCTCCGTCCTGTGAACACTTCCTGTTGGCCTGCCAATAGCCAAGTTGAGGCGCAGAAAACACACGGTATGCAAAGGTGCAGGCCATGGAGTAGCTGCTGGGCACTGTCAGGACAATACAGCATTGATGGTGTTACTCTTGTTGCTTGTAGTTACAGTATAGTACTGTTGTGTGTGTGTGTGTGTTCACCTTGGTCGCCTGCTGGTCATCCAGCCAGTCTTTCCCATTACGGAACAAGCTCATAGACTGATCTTTGGGTAGGACTGAGACCACAACGCACACTGGGAAAGCGAGGCCACAACCCCTCGAGTTACATCCCGTTCCTATTTACTGCTAGGTGAACAGGGACCACACAGAGGCTTGCCCATTTGCCTCGCTGCTTCCTGGGACTCGAACCCGGCCCTCTCGATTGCGAGTCGAGCGTGCTAACCACTACACTATGCAGTGTGTGAGTGTGTGTAAATACTGCCACTTACCAACAAGTTAAGCACCTAAACTAAAAAGTTGTAAAGGTCACTAATTTTATCCAATCTTAAATAAATCTTACAAAACTTATCAAGTGGTGACACTACACATCCCAGCATCAAGGAATTCTACAAAACTAAGACAAATCCCATCCTGAGACAATCTCCTCACCTAACGTTGGGGTGAAGGTTGGGGGAGGTACGGTGGAGTCACCCGTTTTGATAACAAACACATGACCCCCGGGCAAGGGGACAAGGGAAGCAGGGTGTGGCAGGCAGGGCAGAAGTTCACATCTGCCTTCAGTGCTCACACTTCTCCTCAGGTTGCTGCTCTTGTTGGAGGGAGTCACCTGGAGGGAAGACATAAGGCTGGGGTGAGTGGCACGAAGCATCACTTAAGGCTAGTGGTAGAGCCAAGCCAGCACTGCCCCATACCCACCAGAGCCTGAAGAGAAGCACCGGGACGCCACACAAACGCCAAGCAGTACTCAGTTGTTGCCGCAAAACAAAGCTGGCCACACTCTGAAATGCTACTGGCTGACACGGTGGTGTTGGAGGAGGCCGAGAGTGATGGCACCATGTCCCGAGCCACAGACAGGAAGGTGGTGGTTGGTGCAGCGGCAGTTGCTGCTGCTGTTAACACCGCCACCACTACTGCTGACTGTATTTGCTCCATCACCATCATTGTCATCCTACAAAGAGAATGCTCTACATTAAATGTTATAACTACATGACACCTGTGTATTGCAAACCTAAGTTAGTTGAAGCCTTGCTGGCCAACTATTGCTTATAATCACTGACAAAAAGTTGTGTACCTTCTTTTCCTCTCAGCCTTCCACCTCGTCATCCTTGGTGGATAACTTATCAGCAAATACAAACTTCCACATGAAGGACAGCAGTTAACTTGAAGGAAAGAGATCAACTAAAACAATTCACACCTCTTGGCTGTGTGCCTTCCCCACCCCCTCTCTCTTTCTCTTTGCACATGTGCACACGCACACAAACAAAGAATGGGCAATTATGATCCAATTCTTCTGCCTCCACATATCTCCTTTTCTTGTTCCTCCACTTTCCTCTCCTATCTTTTTCCTTTCTACATACTTCTTCATATTATGAGTACATTTCTTTTTTATGTAAGGAAAACTGGAAAAAAAAAAAAAAAAATTGCTTGTCCCCTTACAGGTCTGAAGTAGTTACCAAAAAGAAACGGATAAATTTCTTGAAACTTCCTTCTTAAATGAGGTAAGTCCACAGGAAGCAGACAGGGAGTTCCAGAATTAATTTACCAGAAAACGGTATGAATGATTGAGAGTACTGGTTAACTCCTGCATTAAGAGGTGGACAGAGTAGGGGTGAGAAAAAGAAGAAAGCCTTGTGCAGCAAGGCATACAGTTAGCAAGACCTGGAGAGCAGTTAGCATGAAAATAGCATTAGAAGATAGCAAGGGTTGCAACATTCCAGCAGAAAGAGACTTAAGACTGTCGGTCAGAAGAGGGAATTGGAGGGAAAAAAGAAAAAAAAAAAAAAAAAAAACACTCATACATGTGAAGAGTACTCCATACATGGGCAGATATGGCCCTTGTACAGAGTTAGCAGTTGGAGGAGTGAGGAAAGCTGGCAGACACACATCAGAACACCAAACTTCATTGAAGCCATTTTAGCAAGAGATGAGATGTAAAGTTTTCAGTTTAGATTATAAGTAAAGGACAGACAGGATAGTCACTGTAGAAGAGGGGCAGGATAGTTGTCTGGAAGGTTGAGTTGAGTTGATAGATAGAGGAATAAAATTTTTGAGGCATTGGCCATTGAACATTACTAGTATAGTTTTCTCTGCCCCAATATGAAATCTTAGAAAGATCTGATGTCAGGCGTTCTGTGGCATCCCTGTGAAAACTGTTCACCTCCTGAAGATTTGTTTGTATCTGAAAAGACGTGGAAAGGTGTAGGGTGGTATCATCATCAGCATAAGAGTGGATAGGGCAAGATGTTTGGTTTAGATCACTGATGAATAATAGGAAGAAAGTGGGTGACAGGACAGAATCCTAAGGAACACCATTGTTAATAAGTTTAAGAGAACAGTGGCCATCAACCAAAGCAGCAATAGAAACAGTTGGAGAGTAAACTCGAGATAAAATTGCAGAAAAGGGTGGAAACCGTAGTAGGGTAGCTTTGAGATCAAAGTTTTGTGCATACTCACTAAAACATACATATCAACTTTAACTGTGTGTGTGTGTGTGTGTGTGTGTCAACGAGAGAGAGAGAGAGAGAGAGGGGAAGGGGGAGGGGCATGGCGAGGTTGGGTGGAGGGCGCATTGCAGTATGGTGGGAAATGTTGCTCCTCTTCTTTTCAGCTGGTTGATATGGAAGCTTTTACAAGGTGGCTGACGGAAGATTAATCCATCAAGAGTCACAAGAAGCGAAAAGTGAAGTGGATAAAATGTCCGCATGACTCCATCACTTCGTAGCAACCCGAAACTTCAATTTAATATGCTCTCAAGTTACTCATGCAATATAGATCACCGACAGCTTTCAACAAGACATCTACATTCTCGTACCTCGTAACCCAATAACCAAGATATGAACACATTACTATCAATGTCAACCTAACCTTACATATTCCTGTCTTCGTCACTGGCAGTGGTGGCACACATGGCGGTGAGGCAGCAGCAGCCCATGCACCCCCCGCAGAGCAACTCATCCCAGCCAGTGACGCCACTACTCACCGTGTCCTTCCTCGCCCGCAAGCAGTGATGCCGTGATGTTATGACACGCCTCATGACAAACTAGCTTTGTTCCAGAATGACTAGGGTAAGTAACCTCAACACCCATACAGTCAACACGCCTTTACCTCCCCGTGCGTCATCTTTCTAGCGCCGCCCGTTTCACTCCCGTCGTTCCGTTGCTTCACATGCCCAGCACTGAGCCAGGGATAAACTGACGCGCCACACGGGCCTCCACACTTCACACCCAACACATCTCATGAGTGTCGCAACGCCGCTATATGAATAGCTAAGGCAAGAGGGGAGGCCGCCACGTCATTATCCTTGAGAGAGAGAGAGAGAGAGAGACACGGGACAGCGGCGGATGGGAGCTGGGGGAGTCGGCCACTCAGCTGACTGTCACTCATTCGCCGCCTTGAGTTTTAACACACAACGCGCTTAGAATATGTTATGAATAAAACAAAATCACTCCATCTACGCCCAAAACTATATTTTGAAGGAAATTCTTTTTAATGCACACATAGCATGCCATACTGTAATAATAAGGCGCTTTCAAACAAATTCGCGGGCACATTTTAAACACAAACTCGCCGTAACATCTCAAAGGGATGTTGGCGGCGTGTTCAAATTGTACCTAAATTTTTCCCACTAGTCTTGGTACCGGCATACAGACCGCACAGGGCTGGAAAGGGCAAGGCAGAAAACATTTCAACACATCCACAAGCTAAGGTCTTGTGATCTTAAGTGTTAATACTAGCTCTGCTTTCAAACTCAAACCAACGCAAACTCTTTGTTAAAGTAATCGTTAGTGATATGAATTGGTATAGACCTATTGATTGTAACAAGTCTATTAGAATCTAAAAATTTCAGCTACCGTAATGGTTGGTTGGGTGTTGGCTGGGGCTGTGTCAAAGTAATGTTTAGTGTTTACAGTTTACCGCACTGGCAACTTTTGATTACATGAGCGAATGCGTGGGCATCGCCACACACCAGCCAGCAAGCAAGGCGGGACATGCCGGTGTTTTAGAACTAATGAGAAGACCATTCTTTCCTTTAATGACCGTTGATTGTAATGGCAGCACCAGGAAGCAATATTCCGGGAAGACAATCGATATTCTCCCCGCTCCTCACAGCAAGTGTTTCCCATGTTCCGTTATCAACGCCAGGCTGCCTCCTTCCTCAGCCATCTGTTACTGCGTGTATGTGTTTAGTATATATGTTACTATTAAGGCGGGTTCACACGTGTCAATATGCGACTGAAATAGCAAGTCGCTAAAAGTAGTCGGAACACGTTCACACAGAGCGACTGGGAAGTATCAGCTGGTTGGCGGGAAGAGAATGTAAACAAACAGCTACCCAACAAGATGTCTTCCTCTGGTGACGATGACGATTGCGATCAAATTCAATCCTCACCTCCAACAGCACCCTGCATAGAGGGGAACAGTTCTTGGAGAGTGGCAGCGATCTCATCGAACGTCGATTTGCGTAAGCTTTTTTTGCTGTAGAATTCATTCAGATGTGCTTTTTTCCCTCACAAACTCTAACATCTCTACATCTGGATACCACATTTTCAAACATTTCTCAGTGACGTCACAACGAACAAAATCGCAAATCGACTGAACAAGACCAACATGTTTTGCGACTGTTTTTTCCAGTGATATTCAGTCGGAAACTCTAAGGACTTGTAATTTTAGTCGCATATTGACACGTGTGAACCCGCCTTTAGTCGGGTAACATTCTCGGTCATAATCCAAAATCACTACAAAATGTGATATCACGCTTTATTACATGTTTCATTTGAATATATTGTTCAACCAAATGCAGCAGTAGAACCATTAAGCGGTCATCGTTCGAGAAACCAATATAGCTTAATTAGGCCCGCCAGGCGCCAGACGTAACAGCTGCACTGCTGCACTGCAGAGCTGCATCGATATCCACTGTCCACGCCATGCCAGTGAACATTACCAAGCAAAATAACGCACTCATTTGCTGCAATCACAGGCATTATGTGGTTGCAGACATATTACACTAAACGTTTTACACAACACGAGCCTTGTTTTTGTGTCTCCAGTGTAGCCTGACACGCTGCCGCTGGATGCGAGGAAGCAGTAGTGCTGCAGTAGCTGCTGCTTTGCATCGCCAGCAAGTATTGTCAAGACTGCGGTAAAACCACGAATCTTGCAGGGATAAAACAGTATTGTCAGTGTGATTACTGGGTTGTACAGAAGGATCACTAGAACACTAGCGTTAGCATGGTGATACCGGGAACATGTCTTGGTGCACTACATACGTGCTAGCACGTTCACGGAAAACAAACAAATAATAATGCGCGTGTACCATTGTTTTCACAGTTTACTGTTACGCCCATAATATATGTTTTCATTTACTTCTGACGCTATTATTCACAGTGTACAAGCACATGCGGGTTTTCCGAGTCCGTGTGGAAGGCGCGTGTATGACTTGAAGGCGCCACACATAACCTATGCGCCGCGCCAGCATAATACTGAGACGCGGAATTGGTTTGGTGGTGTGTGTTGCGGCGGCAGTGGTGGAAAAGTAACGCGATACCCAAGTCACGACCCGGCAGTAAAAAACATGTCAAGCAGTGGAACTCTGTTATTACGAGGCAACAATTTTAAAAATGTAAAGCAGTAATAAAGCGTACATCATCCGGCTGTGCATCGTGAAAAGTCGCGCCAGGATGAACAAGGGTGGGCGGGAAGGGCGGGAAGAGTATGTGCGGGAGGAAGGAAGCACGCGATAATAGCTATTGTTGTAATGAGGGAGGAAGGGATGGAGGGACGTGCACCAGGAAATCCAGAACACACCACCCTTACCAAGTTCCTAAGTTAGCAGGATTATCAGTATTACTGTGGTGGCCAGTCAAGGTCACTCAACCTTCTCGCGTGCTGGAGGGCGTTGTTTCTCCCACTGTCTACATGACATCACAAGCAATGCTCCAAAAAACAGATCCAGTGCCGAGCAGCATTGTCAAAACTTTACAGTAATTCTCGTGAATGCATCCTTCAATGAAATCTCATCTAACCCATTATTCTGCTCGGAACTATTATTCACCACATCTCAGCAGGTAATGAAACTTCAAAAAAATAAAATAAATAAATAAATAAATAAATAAATAAATGAAAAATATAGAATAAAAATAAACTAACTAAATAAATAAATAAATAATAATAACAATAATAATAATAATAATAATAATAATAATAATAATAATAATAATAATTATTATTATTATTATTATCATTATTATTATAAATAATAATAGATAATCGCATTTCTATCCACAAATTATTATTGTTTGTGAGGGAAATACATTATAAAGAAAAAATTCATTTAAAAGTCTGTAATATTAAGGAAACGGATGTGTGTGTGTGTGTGTGTGTGTGTGTGTGTGTGTGTGTGTGAAGAGGCGGAAGCAGCAGCCAGCCACCCCGCAGGACTTCTGTGGCGATGTAGCGCGGCGTGGAAATCACCTTGACTGTTACACGTCAAATGACGACTCTTCACAAATGCATGGGCTTTCTGTGTCATATTTTACAAGTGCAGCTTGTAGACAAAACTTCCTGGTAAAGCAGCCGTGCAAGCCAAAACAAAAGAATATAGAACATTTATAGCCATCTCCGGTTCTGTCTTGCAGGGGCGAGGTTGTGACTAGTGACATACTACGCGGCGAGCAGCGGAAGTGTCCTATTGTGTTTGCCGGAGAGAATAGTTTGTGTTGTTCTGTAGTGTTCAAGGCGACACCCGGAACATCCTGGAGAGTTGGGAAACCATAACTCCTGGAGGATTGGGAAGTCTTAACATACCAAAATGCAGAAGGCATAAAAGACATCCTCCTCCTCCACAGCCTTTAAATAGTTTCCTCTGAATTCCGATGATACATTGGCTGGCAGTTAGAGCCAGTGCAGTTATCACGCTGGAGGGATAAAATTTTGACAAGGACAAAAATCTTGAAAGGCAGACTCATTTCAGTGCACACAATCCCTCTGCTTCTTAACTTGGCGTCTTTGTGTAGAAGAGATGTTAGTAAGCTTCACATCAAGGAAGGCTGCACTGTTTGCAACCATGTTCGAGTCAGATGTGCCTTAAGGCGGGTTCACACGTGCCAATTTGCGACCGATATTTTACGTAGGCAAAATTGATGTACCGGAAAAAGTCAACAGAAAAGAAAATGGCTGTGGATACGTCCCTGGCTAAGTATAAGGAAAGAAGGGAGTGTCTACCACACTCTAAATTAGCCTACATTTGTGACGTTATAAGAAAATGGTTTATTTTTAAGATTATGCACAATCGCGATGAAATTAAATTCTGATGTCTTCAATCCTCACCTCCCTGCATTGAGGAAAACTTCTTGTAGAGTGGCAGCTATTTCGTGGAACAAATTTTTTTTTTTCTGTATAATTCATTTCTGGGGTCCTAGATGTGTTCTTTTTCCCTCACCAAATCTAACATCTTCTCTGTATCTGGAGACAACATTTTCAAAGCTTACTCCGCGACGTAAATAAAGTCGCAAAACGACTAGCAAGACCAACATGTTGGTCTTGTTTTGCGACTGCTTTCTGCAGTCGATAGGCGCCGATTGTGAGTCGGAAACTCTATACGTACACAAAATATCAGTCGCAAACTGGCAAGTGTGAATCCGCCTTTACGTAATGGTCAGCGCTGTGATGAGAAAGATGCTGTGCATTTCCACGCAGTCTCCTAAATCCAAAAGAGTTCCTACCGACCTACAATAACTAATCTATCACTGTTTTACTTAGAGTGCTGGACAAAGCGCGTCTGTTTGTTGCTGATGTAAGTTCACACCACACCACACCTCCCGCCGCGCCAGTGTGCATCTTTCGAGCGAATTCTGCCAGCGGCAGTGTGTGTGTGTGTGTGTGTGTGTGTGTGTGTGTGTGTGTGTGTAATTCACCACCACGGGTGTCTGCTGGTCACCCAGCCAGTCTTCACCATTACGGAGCGAGTTCAGAGCTCATAGACCGATCTTCGGGTAGGACTGAGACCACAACACATTCCACACACTGGGAAAGCGAGGCCACAAGCCCTCGAGTTACATTCCGTACCTATTTACTGCTAGGTGAACAGGGGCCACACATTAAGAGGCTTGCCCATTTGCCTCGCCGCCTCCGGGACTTAAACCCGGACCCTCTCGATTGTGAGTCGAGCGTGCTAACCATTACTGTTTCACTGTTTGATCTGCTGCAGTCTCTGACGAGACAGCCAGACATTACCCTACGGAACGAGCTCAGAGCTCATTATTTCCGCTCTTCGGATAGGCCTGAGATCAGGCACACACCACACACCGGGACAACAAGGTCACAACTCCTCGATTTACATCCCGTACCTACTCACTGCTAGGTAAACACCACCTACACGTCAAAGGAGACACACCCAAATATCTCCACCCGGCCGGGGAATCGCACCCCGGTCCTCTGGCTTGTGAAGCCAGCGCTCTAACCAATGAGCTACCGGGCGTGTGTGTGTGTGTGTGTTAATACAGGATATGTGCCAGAATTCTCAATCACCAGCGCCATCTGGGAAGACGGGTCCGTAATTGTGCCATTCTTGTGACAGCTAATAGGGACGGCGTGACTCGATCGCTGTTGCGAGAAGCTTCACGAAAGTGACGCGGCAGCACACGGCACACTTTGAACAACAACAACAAAGTTATGCCCGGACACGATGCTCTCACTAACCACCTGCATGACTGCAAACTCTCTTAGTGGAATTCCTCTGGGCTTCAGGACCCGTCACCTCAACATTACAACAATTCTCCACGTGTGTGTGTGTGTGTGTGCAGGTTGTCACATGGTTTTCGTATCTCTTCTGTATTTTCTTTGAACAACTTTCTTTCCCCTGATTTCCCCCTCAACCCCTCGTTAAGTGTCGGCCCAGACCTCCAAGTTGGGTTCTTCTCCGACACACACACACCTACAAATGGCGCCCGTCTGCCAGCTGCTCCCAAACCTGGCAGAGCTGGGCGGCGTGTGACGGGCGTTAAGTGAAAAGGTGGATGGCAAACACTATAATCGCGAGTCTTTTTAACATATAACACACTTATTACATGAGCTTGCAAGTCCGTTTATTTTTCATACATTCGAAAGCGACCACGGTGCTTTCCCCAATAAAGCAAATTACCTTCCATTACACACAACACAAGCAGAATTGGTTCCCTGAGTGTGTCTGTGGTGTATGACTTCGTGTTAACAGATCCATGAATTAACTTTCAGCTTTTCACCGCGGTGCAAAAATATTTTTATTCTATTCTTATCATTGACATAGCAGCGTTTCACCCAGGCGGACGCTGCACCCCTATATTTTGTCCTCACTTGCCATCAGTCTTTTTTTTTTTTCCCGTCGAGAAAGTGCTAATGACAACCTGCATCGGCAGCAACTCTCCGCTGTTGCTTCGTAACGAGTACAATATTGAAACAAAGAAAAAATCGTTTACCGAAACAATTTCGATATACCGAAACTATAAATTGCCGAGCAGGATTCTAACACGTGCTATTACAAGACACGGAATGACTCCGCCAGGCCATTGTATTACACAACCCGCTGGAATACCTGTCAAAATTTTTTTTTTTCATTTGAAATAATGCATATTCATTTGTCCTAAGAATCATACTGAGAGAGAGAGAGAGAGAGAGAGAGAGAGAGAGAGAGAGAGAGAGAGAGAGAGAGAGAATTGATTTCCAGTACATCCCTACAGCCTCTCGGCGGTTATCCAGGGCCACGTTAACACAGGTGACCAGCACACAGCCCCTAATGCCACCCACACCCCGCCCCAATGCAGTGTAGGGACATTCTTACATTGTTACGGGGACGCAAATGGCACGAGGCGAGTTGCACGTCTTGCTAACAAATGGTGCGGGGTCGAGTAGCGCGGGTTAATATCGCTTTGTCGCTGTTCGTGGGTTTTCAGAACTAACACTCAAAATAACCCGGTACTTGTATCAATACTTCCTGGTCATCATCTTCTCTGGGCCTAATGTACGTCGTCTTCATTATGCTGCCAATTGTTTCCAAACTTGAGTAGGTCGGGAAAAAAGAACCGCCTCACCTCCACTTCTACCTTGCATTGCCCAAAACTTGTGTTGTCAAAACTGGCTAAATTAACTTTCCGGCATTTCATTGCCCACAATGAATAGCATCTAGTGAATCTGTCGCCGGTGTGCGGCGCGGCTCAATATTTCATAGGCAGTGAAAGACAAACAAGCAGCTGGAATGCAAGCAAGTGTGGTAGAGGAAATCTCACGTCTCAAATGCAGCGCTGAGGAGGGGAGGGGGAGCGGCGGCGACGGCAACAGCAGCAATGGCAGCGGCGGCACGTCTCTGCCTGATGACGGACGGAGCTACACTGGCTGACTGCGACTGGAAGGGAGCAAAGGACTGTTCACTGTTTCCAGCTTCCACTTCCTCGCTGTCTCCCCCGTTGTAACGGACTAAACATCAACTCGCCCTAGTGAAGTGAAAAGTGACGCCGTCATACACTCTGAACTCCCACACGGCATACTTTAGTTGTTTCCTCAGAGGTTGGCGTGGCGGCCCCAGCTGATCAGTGGTCACAAGACACACCATTAACTCTGACACGGTGTTTGTCGTGACGATCACAACTTGTCACTCTCTACAAAGGAAAGTTTCCAGTTCCCAGCACTGTTCACTTCGGTTTCCTTGTCTTTGGAGAAACCAATACATCACATCCCGCTGAAACTTATACTACATTACAAGATACCAGATATATACCATTAAAACTCTGATTTAGTGTTCTCCTTTATTTGGTGAGGCTTGCAGCAACACAAGCGATATTACTGGTGAGAATTAACTGCATGAGAAGACCTATTACTGAGAGAGAGAGAGAGAGAGAGAGAGAGAGAGAGAGAGAGAGAGAGAGAGAGAGAGAGAGAGAGAGAGAGACCTATAGCTATTTATTAATGTAAATTAAAATATCAAAATTAAGAGTACCTACATATAGTCTTGAAACATTTAATTGTCCTTACAGTAGTCCTTATAATAATAATAATAATAATAATAATAATAATAATAATAATAATAATAATAATAATAATGAATAAGAATACTTACATTTGTAGGTCAACACTTACATGTAATAATGTCCAAGATTATGATAATGATGATAGTAGTAGAAGTAGAAGTAGTAGTAGAAGTAGAAGTAGTAGTAGTAGTAGTAGTAGTAGTAGTAGTAGTAGTAGTAGTAGTAGTAGTAGTAGTAGTAGTAGTAGTAGTAGTAGTAGTAGTAGCAGTAGCAGTAGCAGTAGTGTATGCATATCAATAATAAAATAATAAGTAAGTGATAGAGTAATAATAATAATAATAAAGATAAGTAATAACAATAATGATGATGATGATGATAATCAACCCTATTGAACATGAATGCCACTTGAAGCAAAGGTAACTAGCAGTGTCTGACCACACCATGCTTCCCTACACACTCCTGTCCTGTGCCTGCTGAGGGACACAATGCCACACTGGTCCCTGAGGCAGTGGTGGGACGAGGAACAAGTGCTAATCAGTGCCGGAGAGGACGGTGGCTGGTTCACTTTGCCGAGTCCCGCCCTTCAATGTAGCGGACCTGCACCAGGGCGTTGCTGCCAAAGGAGAGGTCCGTCATGCGGCTCCAGTCTGTCTGTCCCAGCACAAAGCCCCGGTCCCTTGCTGCGGCCTGCTTCTTGCCCTCCTCTATGTCCGCCCACCGCACCTGCAGCACAACCGGGCCATTACCTCCACATCCACTCCCTGAGCTACTCATTATGCCACAGTATCACACACCACCACCACCACCATAACCACTACCACTCCTGGCTGTGTCCGCCACACTTACCTGGCCACACTATACCTGTGGCAGTTACACAGCTGGGGTACACTGGGAAGGTACACAGCAGACACACCTACCATTTAAGGGACGGATGCAATACTCATTTATGTAAAACTGTGCCAGTGCTGGTTCTTGTTGGTGCATGGCACAGGCAGTCATGGATAGTGACACCAGGCATTGTGCCTGGCTTCTTTCTGTCTACTGAGAAGGCCACAGGCTAAGTTCAGCTCACTGGGGGGACAGTCTTATTCATTTGTGTCTTTCCTGGTGAAAACATCTGTGGACTGTGGCTATTCTCAAACTAACCCAGATGGTCAGAGCTGATGATGCCACAGCACAAGAGGCTTTGAGGGCATTCAAAGATGTCCTGGCTGGTACAAAGGGCATGAGATGTGAGGGAGACAAGGTGACCAGTAATGCACCTGTTCCCAGTGATCTGTTAGGCCACCAGTGTGATGAGATCAGCAAGGCCACCTGTGTAACACAGCACTGTGCTTGCTTACACAAACACACACACACATTAACATCTGTGTGAGAAATGATGGAGAAGTTCCCTGCTATCATCTAAAAGGCTGTGACATCATGTCATGTAGTTAGAAGAACTTGCAAACCTCACATCATGAGGTGTGGTGCAGAAGACTGAGGGTGACTGTAGAGGAGTACACAAATATGCATATCTTGCTTCTGCCCTTCCATTCTGAGAGATCTCTCAAAGACCCTCTCACCCAGCTGTCATGGTGCTCCGATCAGCAACTGACGCAGCCTTGGCACCACCTTTGTCATGCTGCTTAACTGCCACTCCCTGCTCAAGCTGTCTCACACACACACACACACACACACACACACACACACACACACACACACACACACAAACAAAGCAATACAAAATCTATCACCTCCTAAACACAGCATAAGCATTATATCCACAAATGCACACACACACACACACACACACACACACATGCAGCTACAGGTACACTTGGCACCACGTGGAGACATGAAAACAAACAAGGCCAGTGTTGGTACTCACCCTTTTCTTGCCCGGCTGAACTACCTTGGAGTCGTAGTCCTGAGAGAGCTGCAGCCAGTCGTCGATGGTCCGGGCGCCGCTGTTGATCTTCTTCTTGGCCGCCTTCACACCGTCCAGCTTGTCTATTACCGCGGAGGAGGAGGACAGGAGAGGGACAGGGGAGGAGGAACAGAGAGATGGACACTGTTAATAACCATACATCAACTCTCCATTCTCTTTCGTGTGTGTGTGTGTGTGTTTGTGTGTGTGTGTGTTCTGATGAGGCATGTGGTATTTTGTGATATTATAAAAGTGCATGTAATGCATTCAAGAGTCAAACAAATCAAGGATGTGTCACACTTATCAGATACACAGATGACACATATCTTGTGTTATGTAACAGCGCCAACTGGAATGAACTCTTGGAATTACTAACAATCCATGTTTCATAAATAACAAGGTAATTTTTTTTATATAACCCACCAATACTCAAAGATCCTCATATACTATTTCTATCCATACAATTCTTATTTAAACCAGTGTCTCCTCGTTCCTTCAAGTACGTGGAAGGACCAGGCTGATGTGACAGGGAAGCAAAGACAAGCATTCAGTGGGCAAAGCTCCACAATGGTATGGTTAAATCTCTGGTTTGGAGAAGGACATGGTGAAGATGTGTGTGGATCTGAGAAGGACCCCTTAACACACAGACACTAACACAACACACCATCATGTTTTGCAACGAGGCATCACAATACAAGTGGTGATAAGTTCTTGTTTGGTTATATTTGATCTGCAGCTCCTTCATGCTTTACAAAGACTCAAATGTGTGTATTGACTCAGAATTGAAAGTGTAGTGTAAAATTCAATTTACATTTTTTTTTTATTTGATTTATAACAATGTTTGACTCTTGATTGCATGAGAGAGAGAGAGAGAGAGAGAGAGAGAGAGAGAGAGAGAGAGAGAGAGAGAGAGAGAGAGAGAGAGAGAGAGAGAGAGAGAATATTTAACACAAGAAGACTGTGATAATCAGGTGTCTTGTTTATATCAACATTCTATATTCTAAACATAAGGTCAACAATTGCAACACAATATGAACAGTGAAACAGCTGATGACCACATGACACACACACACACACACACACACACACACACACACACACACACACACACACACACACACACACACACACCACCACCACCACCACCACCACCACCATCACATCAGTTCAAATCATTCACTCATAACTCAATAAACTTCAATAGTGTTTGTTTTTTCACAGCCTTCAATTCAGCAGCAAGATAAAAACTTCTCCAACCTTCCCCCTTTATCTCTCAGCTGCTAGATTATTCCAGATAACTCTCCACTGAATTGCAAAGTTTGTCAGTTGGTCTACAGTCCATTTTCAGAAATTTTTTGCACTATCACCACGATATTTTTCCAAGGCCACAGAGACAACTAGCTGGTTTTCAAGATAGTTTCTCCTTTTTAATAAACTAGAAATCTTGCCAATCCATCACCAGATTCATAAAAATACTCTTAAAAACACAACTATCTTCAACTAAAGCCTTTGGAAAGCAGTGATGGTGAGAGAGCAAAGTGTTTCAGAATATGAGCCTATGTGGTACCTAATTGCTAAGTTTGGTCTAGTCTTGTTCTGCTCCTCTGCCTACTTCCACACACCACACGCTACACACAGACAGGAGGTACATGGATCAACACAGGAGGTACACAAACACACCAGCACACTCACCACCAACACTCATCCCTCTAGTCTAGTCTTGTTCTGTTCCTTCCACACACCACACACCAGCACACTCACCACCAACACAAAGCTTGTCTCCCCTCAAGTTCACCCTAAACACATGTAAATAAAAATTGAAACTATGGCCAATATTTGTCACAAGGATTTTGAAACACCCTAATATTGTGCTTTTGTCTGTCCTTCAACGATAAAATGTGAACAAATATCCCCCAACAAGGAGCAAACCATAATACAAATTAATGAGCAGTGTGTTGTGGCTACCTGACTGACTTATAAGGTAGTGCAATAATGTGGTCATACAGTGCTGCTACAAACATTATATCTCTTTGGCTGCCATTAAATACCCATCACCCTAAGAAATCAATCTTTGAACGGAGAGGAAATTGCAAAACGTGTTCCTCTGTGGCTAACTTTCTTGTAGGTGCTTCTAATTGTCTGTGGTTGTAGTGAAAGGGTCAAAATTGTGAAATTGTGCAGGGAGGCAACCATGACATAATTACAAGAAATGAGAAGATATAGAAAAAAGGAAATGTTTGTTGGAGTCTTCAAAAACAACAGCCTGACATGTGACCTAACTCTTTCCTTCAGTCTGGGGTGTGCTGAGGGGAGCCTTCACTTGCCACACAAACAAAAATAAAACAACAAAATATGCAAGAGAAGTACATAGTTACTCAAACCTCCAAGTACCAAAACCATTGCTTGGCTCACAAGTGTGTTCATCGCTCAAAACTTTACTTTTTTGTGGGGCTGAGAGTACTCAAGAAAATTATATATAAAAAAAACTGAAGTGTCCTAAAATGTCCTTCCTGAAAGTGTTGTAGTCACAGGTTTGGGGAAGTAGTGAGGGAGGCAGAGAGTTCCCCAGTCTGTGTCCCTCAAGGGGTGGCAACAAGTCATAATTGTTCCCTGGCCCAACCCTCCCTCAGTGTGTGGCAGCAGCTTCTAATACTCCTCACTCCCTTCATCTATTATATCGCTGCTTCTCTCTCTCATTCCACTCTTTCACTACACTGATGTTACAAACTTTAAAGACAACTTCTCATTGAAACCATTTATAAAACTATTTTCCCTTGAAATCTGACATGCATGCCTCACACAACTTCTCTGTATTGACACACTTCTGTACAGTAAGTAAGGGGACTGGTCTGTGCAGTGCAGGCTTTCATGTACTAGTGTGAGGTTGTCAGCCCACAAACAAACAGTCTGAGAGCATCTTACAAAATATTAGTATTTGGTACTTGGAGATTTCTATGTACGTAGCAACAATACTAACAATAATAATAATGTGATGAACACTTACCCATCTTGTCCTCTTGGCTTTCGTGGGTATCCCATTTGCTCCGAATAAATTCATTATAAATCTGTGGATATATGTCAAATCACATGGTATTAAAAGGACATGAGAGTGAGGAAGACAGAGCGAGGGGCTGGCCCGCCTCACTCACGTGTGGCAAAGACCAAGAAGAAAGAGACAGACAGAGAGTCATGATATACTATTAAAGACTAACATTATGGCCACTGCTTTCCCTCCCTCTGCTCTAAAGGAGACAGGAAGGGAGGTGTACACACTCCTCCACTCAGCCACACACTCAAGGCTGGGAAGGAGCTCACCTGCCACCTTAATGTAATCATGCATGCACATCTATGATACAACACTGTGTTCACTGTGGTGTGGTGGTGGTGCTGAGGGGTGACTGCATCACTGCACCCAGGGACTCATCACCACCGTGTGTCTGTGGAGTCTTCTGCTTCACCCTCATCAGGGAGTGTACTGACCCCCAAACTGTGCTGGGCCGGTCCACAGCTGACGGCCACACTCGCCCCATCCCCTCAACCCACCACTCGTGTAAAACCATGCACACACATGCTCACATAAATATAATATATAAATAAGTGATAATAATAATAAGTAAAGACAGTGAGTAGATACACAGAAGAGTTCTTTGTTGGAAGAAGTTGGCCTAATGTAAACTTGTATCACCTCAGGAGAGAAGAGTCAGTCTTAACATGGTGCATAGGAAACAACTTAACTTTAGGCAACTCAAGGCACATCAAGAGAAACCTGCACCGCCACACTAAGTATTATGAACACATGAACAAGGTACATGTTTCAATCACTACCAGCATCATACATTCTCGGAGTATTTCATTGAGTACATCATCAGATCAACATGTGGAGGATGTACTGTATTCTCCAAGTGTGTTCCTTCCCTCCCTCAGGTAAAGAATGCATTGCCAGTCACACATAAGATATCACTTTGTATTACTGTGTGTGTGTGTGTGTGTGTATTTACCTAGTTGTATTTACCTAGTTGCAGTTTTACAGGGCCTGGGCTTTACGCTCGTGTGGCCCCGTCTCCATATCTACACTTATCCAATTTTTCTTTAAAACTATGTACACTCTTTGCTGACACCACTTCCTCACTCAAACTGTTCTAAGTCTCAACACATCTTTGTGGGAAACTATATATATATATTTTTTTTCTTTTCTTTTTTTTTTTTTTGTGTGTGTGTGTGTATGGAAAGTCTTTGCATACTCTTTGTCAATATTGACTAATAAGCAATAAACAACAGTAAAGGAGAATATCAAGCTACAAAACACAACAAGTAAGGAATCTGTGAGTATAATGGTGAGCAGAGACACTTTACACGCCAGCCACAAGCAGCTGACTCCGTGACACACCCACACCAAAAAATAATACTTGGCACACTCCTCAACTGAATAAATCCATGTGTATGTAACTCTCCTTATCAGTCCCAAAATAACAGATACAGGTCTTAAAATATGTAAAGATGAGAGAGAGAGAGAGACAGAGACAGAGAGAGAGAAAGAGAGTATACACACCTGATATTAGCTTGTGATAATAAAAGGAGTCACACATTAAGTAAAATTAAATACCAAATCATCTTAAATATAGTCAATATTTGCTGTTTCCTTGAGACCAAATGAACACCAGTTTCTGTGGATCATAATTAGAGAGTATTTGGATCAGTCATGAAGGAAAGGAAACTATGCATAAAAACACATTCACTGCAGGAAGGAAAGGTACAGTGAGAGATGGAAACACACACACACACACACACACACACACACACACACACACACACACACACACACACACACACACACACATGTACAGCTTGGCATGTTGGCTTCACAGATTTCTTTCTTAATATCACATAAGAAAAGAAGAACAAGAACAAGGAGAAAAAGAAGGAGAAGAAAAAGAAGAAAAGAAGGAAGAGACAGATGAGAACAAGGTGAACAAGAACAATAAGAACAAGAAAAAGAAGGAGAAAGAAGAAAAAAAAAGAACAAGAAGAAGAAAAAGCATCTAAAAATAAAGCTTATAACAACAGTTGCAGCTAAGTAAAGTGAACACACAATAAATATAAACACCATTCACTACAATAATATAAAAAGCAATGACTGACACACACACAGTATAATCCTTCTTAGTACGTGATTTGTAGGTGCTCAAAAAAACAGGTTTGAATACAGAATGAAGCTTTGTAGGTAGAAGATAAAGTTTGGCTTCATAAAGGTGGTGTTTCTGCTTCATGTTGGTGGGGAGAGAAGAGGAAAGAGACATGGTATGACTGGTGTGATATGAGCCTAAGGTGTTTCATTATTACTTCATCTCTCTGGGAACAGGACAATATGTCATAAAGAGGGGAAAAATGGCCTAGGGCAAAAAAAAAAAAAAAAAAAAAAAAAAAAAAAAAAAAAAGGCCCACTTACATGCCAGTCCCTCAAGCAGTCAAGAAAGTAAGCCAAAAGAATGGGATAAATGTCTTGAAACCTCCCTCTTAAATGAGTTCAGGTGATAGATAGATGGAAATACAGAAGCTGGTAGGGAGTTCCAGAGTGTACCAGAAAAAAAAATGTCCTGTTTGATAAGGAACAGAACAAGTATGATGTGCCAAGAGCCATAAGTGTCTTTCTTCATAATACTGTTGTTACTTGTTCACCTTTCCGGGAATAAAGGTAAGGAATGTCAACACCCAAACACTCCTTCCTACTTTGCTTTAAGATAAGATGAAGCAAACTTAAGTCTTGAAGTGTGTGTGGTGGACAGGCAGTGAACAGGCAGCCAATCAATTCTGAGTCATGGTTCACTTTTCTGCACCAACACCAACAGCAAGGTGGTCGTGTACTAAATGTTGCCTTGGAGTGGAGCACCGACACAACACTGCCGATGCCATTTGCCAAAACACCAGTAATGCTTGTCTAGTGTACACCACCTCACCCCAAACACCAGGTTATTGTACACCTCATTACTCTACACCACCTCAAGCCAAACACCAGGTTAATGCACGCCCGGTAACAATTTCAGGTTATTTGTGAAGTGTAAGATAGATGCACCACTGATCATGCACTAGTCCAACACTGAACACACACAAAACACACACACACACACACACACACACACACGGGACCACACGAGCATAAAGCCCAGGCCCTGTAAAACTACAACTAGGTAAATACACACACACACACACACACACACACACACACACACACACACACACACACACACACACACACACACACACATATCTGATCACAAAGAACAACAGCAACACATTTTTACAGCTTTCCCAACAGCTTGATTCAACTCTGCATAAACTAGTAATAAAGAAAACTGGATAGTACATTGCAACACTCCTTCCAAAAGCTTCCCTCTAACTGAAACTGTGAGGAAATAACAATCCTACATGTAGCAATGCTTATCATGTGCAACTCTGCAAATGTTTCCCTCAAAAGATGCAGACAAAAACATTCTGAGGACATTTGCATAGAACAAGAAAAGTGTGGTCTAGCTATGGGTGTTCATAGTGACAGGAGCATGCACTAGCTTGTTCTGAGCCCATGCACTCACTGCCGCTGTGTTGGCATTACTGTGTTCATGTGCTCCACTGTGATGTGGCTGTGGACCTCAAACTTGTGTGCCAGACCCCCAGGAAGTCAGTAATGGGAGCTTTAGAAATGATGCATCAGATATGTGGTAAAGAAGTGATGGTCTGCAGAGGTGTTTTGAGTGAGTCTCACTTCAAAAAGAGCATATCTCACTGAGGGGGTGACAGATGGATCACAAGTCATTCTCCGCCCTGCTTGATTCAGTGCATAGCTACTTGCTTCCAGGATGAGATGAAAGGCTGTGTAAAGTGGAGATTAACAATGAACAGTAAACGACATGGCACACCTAAAGACTAATACTGAGGGAGTGTTGCTATCATGGGGAAGGAGTCGGATGCTGGCAATACTGGGATGGCAGAATAAACTATGCAACCTTGACTAGATCTTGAAAGTGACAGACAACACACACACACACACACACACACACACACACACACACACACACACACACACACACACACACACCATGCAAGTAGCACAAAAGACACAACACAACGAGCAAGATGGAAACAGTGCAACACCAACACAGAAGTAAAGAGAGAAGTATCTAAAGTATTCACATGATTAGGTTTTCCACTTGCTGACCTCACAACGGCCACACAGGATAAAGATAAATACCAAACGAAGACAACTTTATTTATACAAAGATGTGGGCAGCAGGGAGGGAAGAGAGGAGGGGAGGGAGGGAGGGATTGAGGGACTGAGGGATGGAGGAATGAGAGCAGGATAAGGACTTCTATCCCAACACCACACTAAGTCAATCCCAAACACACACGCATGCATGTTTGTACGCACCCATATTGTTAGTGACCCTTCTCTGTATGTGTGTGTGTTTGTGTGTATGTGTGTATGAATTGTTACTTGTGAGTGGTTCCTTCCCTTACTCAAGCAAACCAGTGTTAGCCATTACTACATACACCACCACTCCTCTCCTTCTCTCCCTCTCCTTCCTCTTCTATCACTCCCTCAATCCTTCCATCTCTGTTTTTTTACTCTGACATTTTCCAACACAGACACGTTTCAAACAGCACTTCCAATGCGACTAAAAGATAAATGATCGGTGGAATTTTTCATAAACAAACAAATGTTCTTACGCTTGCACTTAAACATCTTAAGAAATAGTGGATATGTCAACGAAAATAACAATGCCAATCAAGAAAACAGAAAATCATTGTTTGTGTGTGTGTGTGTGTGTGTGTGTGTGTGTGTGTGTGTATAGCCCCAACTGTCACCGTGTAGTCTGCCGAGCACAGTCAAGCCTTCACACACAACCCACAAGAGCAAACATCCTCTTCGGGCGGAGAAATTACCCGGACACGATCTACGAGAATCTTCTCCACTAAGATCAGAATATCCTTCAAAATTTTTTCTAATCACACTACTTGCTTGTATGAGGCTGAAGGATTCCTTTCTCTAGTGTCGAAAATCCTCTGAAATTTTGCCTCTTCACTGGCACCACACGACCATCAGGGGTGTGACGAGCAAGAAACTAGAAGTGTCTCCTGTGTTTTCCATAAGATTCCCGTCCATTGTTATTGCTGTTTGTGTTACTGCTCTTTACAATACAGCCTTGACACACAGCTGTTATAAAAGCCAAAGGATGTGTCTTGTTAAGTTCACCGCTGTGGGTCAGCTCACACTCCACACACTTCCAAGCAGCAAGTGTTCCAAAGGTTCTCTTCTCGTGTCAAAGTGTGGCTGGCAGGGGAAGTTGTGCTGGTTTAGTATACTAAGTCACTGCGTCCTCCAGTGTGGGATGTGCTCATTGTAAGATCTATTTCAGTCTTGAGTGGCAATGACAGCACACAGTCTCTACAAGTGGCGTGTTAAAAGGCTTCTTGTGTGGTGCTTGTTCCAGACACACACAGGAGTTTGTAAGGTCCCTGTACGACATGGGGGGGGCCTGTGATGCTGCACTTCTTGGCTAGGAGCAAGTAATACGACTTGCCAAACATGTTATGAAGACACACACATGCACAAATGAACACACGCACACTCACACGCACACATGCACACACACACACACACATATACACAAAACACGTGTACATACACGCACATTCACAGAGAGCTGGTATCACTAGACCAGCACATAACCCTCACAAGTGCAGTGAGTTACACACATTATTGCCCCTTCCCCACAACAAAAAAAGAAAGAAAACACAAACAAGTAACCAGTAGGCACTTGGCCCTCTTTTCCCAGCACTGTGCCTCTTGTGGACCAAACACTATTCAATACTTTTTTCACTATTCTTTACAAAACTTTTTTTCAATTATGAGTATGAAACTGCTTCACAAATACACTGTGATAAACAAATAAGTATTTGAATCCCTCTAGTTAGGGAAACATTGTGTGCAATACCAACACTTTGTGAAACGAGAGATTGCATCACGTCTTTAAACTTTGCTGCCCTTCCATTCTGCATGTACATGTGGAAAGAAACAAGAGCCAGGAAAGAGCAGTCCTGTTGTGTGCGGCTCAGCAGGCCAGGCAGGGAGGCAGGCACCACTGTCAGGATGAGTCACAGCACAGAAGGCAGCAGCTGTGAGAAGACACACACTCCACTGGTCCAAAACTGTGTCCTGCTGAGGCACAGTCTTGGCCGTGCTTGCAGTGCCACCACTCAAGCCCAGCGAGTGCCACAAATGCCGCCTCACAACACAGGCCAGTCTCCTGGGGCATCTGTGGAAGGCTTCTCACATCTGTGCCTTGGTGGGCGGTGCTGTGGCTGCGCTCACACCTCGTGTACTTACGTCAGGAGGAGGCTTTGCTGCCCCACCACCACCATCACCACCACCACCACTGCTGCCGCTGCCGCTGCCGCCGCCACCAGTGTCACATACCTTGAGGAATGTCTGCTCAGTTTCCTCTTCTTCCTCCTCTTCCTGGTTATCCTCTTTCTTCTGGCTCTTGTTGTCTTGGTTTGCCTCCATGGCTGGCTCCATTGAGTCCTCCATCTCCACCTGCAGCACACCCAGGATACAAAGTCAGCACACACACACACACACACACACACACACACACACACACACACACACACACACACACACCACTTGAACTTTTACTAATAATTCAGCTAGTCACTCCTCCCACTCCATCCACTCACCTCCTCTATGGCAGCATCCTGGGCCAGGGGTGTGAGATCTACCCTGGTCAGGCTCTGGGGAGTGCGTTCCCAGCCGTTAATGATGCGGGCAATGTGTTCCTTGGGGTGGTTGTGTGTGTTGGAGCGCAGACACACACTCTGGTCCACTTCAAGCTCCCCAATGTACACCTGAATGGAGAAAAAGAAAACAAGTGTTGGGTTTCTCACTATAACTTCAAATTTTGTCTTGCTATGGGTGTGTGTGGCCAGCTGTGTCACATCTAAGCTCTTGAAGTAGTAGGAAGTAAGTGATGTTAAGTTTTACAGATTATAGCTCATGTTTTTATTTTGCTATGGGTGTGTGTGGTCAGCTGTGCCCTCTCTAACCTCCTGATGTAGTAATGTTGTGTTAGATTTTACAGATAGCTCATGTTTCAATCTTTTGGGTGTGTGTGGTGAAACCTTGCCAATGTATCACCAGAACCATAAAAATACCCTTAAAAACATGAATATCTTCAACTGGAGTCTTTGGAAAGCAGTGATGGTGAGAGAGCAAAGTGTTCCAGAATACAGGTTTAAGTGTGTGGTGCTTTGTTTGGCCTGCCCTGTGTGGAAACCTTCTGGTACATAGACAGACAAATAGCTCAAAAACACCACCAATATAATCCAGCACCACTCACCTCAAAGCCGTGTTTCTTAGCGTAGGATGCAATCTCTGAGAAGTGAGAGATTCTGTCATTAACGCAGTCCACAACGATGAATGGGAAGAACCCTCACTGACGTGTCTCTTGAATGACTTGATGAGAGAGGCACGGTATGACTCCTCCAGCTCTGGCTCATACTCATACTCCATGATCTGTACAGGGACCAATGGGAGAGGCTTGTGTTAGAGGACGAGGAGAGAAAATAATGATAAAAGAGAAGAGCAGGATATATTTCTAGGGAAGGTAGTAATAGTGATAGAAGAAAAAAAAGAGCAACTCCATGATCTGTACAGGGAGCAATGGGAGAGGCTTGTGTTAGAGGATGAGGAGAGAAAATAATGATAAAAGAGAAGAGCAGGGAAACATCTGTGGGGAAGGTAGTAATAGTGATAGAAGAAGAAAAAAGAGCAAGCAATTCATATATCTGTGGGGAGCAATGAGACAGGCTTGTGTGAAAGGATGAGGAGATATGGAAGTGGTGATGGTATATGAGAAAGAGCAGAGAAATATCTGTGGGGAAGGTAGTAATGGTAATAAAAGAAAAAAAAGAAGCAAGGAATTGACATATGTATGTGTGGGAAGCAGAGAGCGAGAGACTTTTATTAACCAAGGAGGGAGAAAAGGAAATATGTAGTAGTTATGAAAGAAGAAAAAGAGCAAGAAATTAATAAGTGTGTGAGGAGCAACGAAAGCAACTTGTATTAGAGGAAGAAGAGGAGGAGGAGTAAGAGGAAGTGATAACAAAAGAGAAAGCGCAGGGAAATCTGTGAGGGGATCAATGTGGGGTGCCTGTATTAAAAAAGGAGAGAAAGTAGTAGTGATTAAAAATAAAAAGAAGTAACAAGGAATTCATATCTGTAGCGGAGAAATGAGGACTTGTATAGAGGAAGAGAAAGGAGAGAAGAGAAGTATTTAGCAGTGATAAAATGAAGAGAAGGAGCAGGTAACTGATATCTGCAGTGGAATTAAAGTAAGGTGCTTGTACTAGAGAAAAAGAAGGAAGGAAAGCAGTGGTGATAAAAAAGGGGAGAATGAGTAAGTAACTAGTGACTGTGAGGGAACCAATGAGAGACTTGTATTAGAGGAAAAAGAGGGAAGAAAAGTAATGGTGATAAAAGGAGAGAACAAGCAGATAACTAATAACTGTGAAGGAAACAATGAAAGGGACTTGTATTAGAGGAAGAGGACGAGAAAGAGGAGGTAAAGGATTCATATGAAGGGGCAAGAGGGAAGAGAAGGGAGTGGCAGTGTAAAAAAGGACCATTCATAACTTTGAGGATACACTCATCAACTTGAAAACATTACAAGCTCAACTCAATCCTGTAAATACACAATTGGGTATGAACTCTTACACACACACTTAGATAAATGGAGATATGGAAACAGGACACTATGAACCCCGCTTGAACCCTGTACAATACAACTAGGTAAATACACACACACACACACACACATACAAACCTTAGTCTTGACCCGGCGTCCAGTCTCAGGGTCATTGGTCATCTTCTCAGTCTCTACCATGAAGTAGTCGTCCAGGCACAGGATACGAGGGGGGGAGCCTCCGTTCTCCACCTCCCGGTCCTGGCGTGGCAGAGGAGAGACAGAGAGAGATGCTGCTTATTGACATGCCAACACAAAGGTTACAAGTCAGTGTTGTGAACTAAGACTCAACTTCTGACATGCCAACACAAAGGTTACAAGCCAGTGTTGTGAATTAAGACAACTTCTGACACACCAACACAAAGGTTACAAGCCACTGTGTTGTGAATTAAGACAACTTCTGACACACCAACACAAAGGTTACAAGCCACTGTGTTGTGAACTAAGACTCAACTTGTTGCTTTTAAGTTAGGATTGAAAGTGTATTAAGTTTTATGATCTTTTGTCAAAATAAATACAGCTGTCTAAGTCCCTCCATAGAATAACTATAACTTGTTGCTTTTCAGTTAAGATTAAATGAGTATTTTATAGCTTTATGATCCTTTGTCAAAATAAATAAAGCTGTCCATACAACAATTATAACTAAACCTGTTGCTTTGTAGTTAAGATGATAAAGATGAAGAGCATTTTGTTAAGCTTTACAATCTGTCACAAAAGTAAAAAACAGCAGTATGTTCCTCGTATACAATGACTTTACTATTACTTATATAAACCAGTGTCCCTCCCACATCCCCACACCACACTCAGCCCACCTCACACCCACACCTACCCACACCCATGGCCCACTGCCCTGAGCCCCCTGAGACTCCCAGCCACCCCTCGCACCTTGATCATCCTGGCCACTGTGGTCTTGCCAGCTCCAGGAGGGCCTCTCAGAATGATGGCTATCTTGGGTGGCCTCATAAAGCGGCCAGGGATAGACACCAGGTCATCAATTGTTACAGTCTCTCCTTCCTCTTCCTCTTCCTCCTCCTCCTCTTTCTCCTCAGGGGGCGAGGGAAGAGTTGGAGGGGTGGGGGCTCGTGGTGCCTGGTCCTGCCTAGGGGCTGGTGAGGCACGGGGTGGTGAACGGTCCCTGTCCCTCCCCATTGGGTCCCTTGGTGGCAGCTGTTGGTTTGCCCAGGGTGATCCCCGGTTGTCCTCTCGCCCTCCCCTCAGGTGGTGAGGGTGGTGGTGGTCCCCAGCTCGGTCTGGGCTGTCATACATCTGCGGAGAGAATGAAAGAATGAAGGAGTGAGGGAGGGAGAGAGGAAAGGAGGGGATTTGGATGATCAGGCCTGCTCTAAATGCTTTTCAACTCCTTACTACAGATAAGTTTCAACCGTGTTACTACTACTATCACTACAACTGGTGGTGTCGCTGATTCCACACCACCACTGCCACCACCAGCACTGACCTGCCTGTGTGGGTGGTCAGGTCGCGGTGGGTAGGGTGACCTGTCTCTGGACGGAGGTGCTTTGCCTGGTGATGGGAGAAGAGAAGAAGGCAAGACATTAGTAACTTGAAAGACATCACCATTCCTAACACCACAATCACAAAAGTTGAAGAGAATGATGGTAGGCTAGTCTTTCTAAATGTTGTGGCTGGTGAGCACCACTGAGCCATGAATGCTGTCACTATTAGCGTGGCTGCTCACCCCTCATGGTGGAGCCGTGGCCGTAGTCCACCACAGCAGGCTGGTCTGGTCTGCTGGGGGGAGGCTCCCTTTCCTCCTCAGGTGGTCCGCGACTGAAGGGATCCCAGCGGTCCCTTGGGTACGGGGCATAGGGCTCGTCTGGCCGGGGTGAGGGGTACGGGGAGCGGTCCCTGGGGCGGTAGGGGTCAGGGTCCCTGAAGCGGTCCTCGTAGCGGTCCCCGTACTGGTCGGGGTAGCGGTCCCGGTCCCGGTCCCGGTCGTAGTGGTCATAGTAGTATGGGTCGTCGTAGGGGGGATAGGGGTTGCCTCGCCCGTCGTCGTAGTAGTCCCAGCGCTGGCGGGGCCCCACGTCATCCCGGAAGTACTCGTCCCTTGGGGGCCGGTCAGGGTACCGGGGGTCTCCTTCCCAGAACTCCTGCTGAGGGCGGCGGGGAGGGAACCTTGGGGGACCATAGGGGTCATGTCGTGCATGATCCTCCATCCTGGGGGCAGACAGAGGGAGAAAATGCAGCAGCAGCAGGAAGGGAGGGGAGGGCAGTGATGGCACAAACACTCACTTCATTCACTGTGTTTGTCAAGACTTCTGATAAACATTATTTGTAAAGTGAAAAGGATTAAAATGAAACCTACTACTCAGTGTAAACCCTCTACACTCCTTCACACTCATCTTATTCTATGAACAACACTTTGAAAATTACAACATATTTCAAAACTACTGAATGTTTGCCTTATTTTGTGAACATAACAGGTCTGAAAATGTGGGAAAGTTGCCTGACACACAGTCAACCAGATATTTCTGAAAGATGCTCAGGTTTTCTATCTCTGCAGTGACCTCACACACAGCTGACTCCTGACTGGCTGCTGCCTCTCACCACACACACACACACACACACTCACCTCCTGGGTCCCTCCCTCATCGGGTCCATGCGGCCATGGGATGGGCTCCACCTGCCTCCCCTCTCCCTCTCTCTTTCCCACTCCTCCCTGCTGGTGGGGGCGTGTGGGTCCTGTGGGAGATCACCACATGTACACCTTCAACCTTCCAAGTGATGCTGGACACTAACCAAAGACGTCATGACAAGGCAGGCAACAAAGACAAGTCAAAATATATCATTCATGTATCAATACTTCCCCAGTCAGACTAACATTTACGAATTTACAACATTAATCAATTAAAAACACCAAGAGTAATGCAGGAAACCTCTAAAATCATCTACTACATAAAAGAAGATGAAGAGAATACATTTTGGAACGTCTACCCAAGTTAAAGACTGAAGGCGGCTGAAGACAAGGCAAGCTGTCCCAGAGTGAGGTTCAGAAAAGGCGTACCACAATGTAAGACAACCACATCCCATACTCACCTTCGGACCGGGCCACGGGGAATCCCTCCAAGGACCACCAGTCTCTCCCCTTATATCCGGTCGACCTGGCCCTCCAAAATCGGGATGGTCTGGTCGATCTGGGCCAAACCCTCTACGTGGCGGCCCATCAAACTGGCCACCTTTGTACTCTGGTGGCACTGGTTCCCCTCGCATGTCTTTGGGTGGGACACGAGGCTCCTGCTGGCCGGGGAAATGAGGTGGCACCTGCGGGTTCTTCTGTTGGCCTCCCTCTGCCTCAGCTGTGTCCTGTCAGTTGTAGCAAAGGTTAGTGTGTGTGTGTGTGTGTGTGTGTGTGTGTGTGTGTGTGTGTGTGTGTGTGTGTGTGTGTGTGTGTGTGTGTGTGTGTGTGTGTGTGTGTGTGTGTGTGTGTAAAGGTCATGAAACTTTTGATGTGCTGTGGAGTGAATAATGTAACGGCACGGCTGTAATAACGTGTACTGACAATGCATAACCCATTTCACCTTCTGCTCTTTATAAATATTTTTTTTCACCGAGTATCAAGTTAAAGACAGTTTCTCCAAATAAACATGTGATGATGATGTTTTAGCCCACTCTACCACCACCACCACCACCACCACCACTACTAACTATACTAAAACCTTCACACACACACACACACACACACACACACACACAAGAAAACACAAAACATAGGTAATACATCACAAAACACCATTTTTAACCTTGAAAACTGAAAAAAATCAAAACATATTCAACTCTTTTTAATCTAAGACAGAAAAGCAGGCAAAAATAAATAAATAAATAAATAAATAAATAAATAAATAAAAAAAAAAAGAGGCCCATTTAGATGTTAATCCCCTTGCAGATCTGAGTGTGTTAGCTAAAAAAAAATAAATAAATAAATAAATAAAAGGATAAATGTCTTGAAACCTCCCTCTCTTAACCCATTCAGTACTGGGATGCATTTTTTACCTTGAGATTTGTGTACGATTAGACCATTTTATTGACATTAGGAAGGGTCTATGGAGGTCAGAAGTTTAATAGCCACAACCTTCACCATTTTAATCCCACATAAGTTTCTGAAGCTGTATAAAATCACCAAATAGTCACCAGAATGAATATAAAAACATGTCCTGGTACTGAAGTGGTTTAATGCCTACTTAGCTAACCATTCACACACACACACACACACACACACACCCGACTGAGAACCTCTTACCTTCCCCTTGTTGCCGGCCTCCTGCTTTCCTCCCTCGGCACCCTCTCGGTCATCTTCATCATCATACCACTCGCCAGGCAGTGTGAATTTCTTGTGCTCCTGTGGTGGGACTCCTATAGGGCCAATGAGGAGCTTCTCTGTGCCAAGCTTTACATCTGCAGGCAAGGAACACACTGGCTTAGCTCCTGTGTTCTGGTCTGTGTTTCTGTGTTGCGTTGCCCCTTCTAACTGGGAGGCTTGCGACAAAAAATGGAGATCAAGAGAGAGAGAGAGAGAGAGAGAGAGAGAGAGAGAGAGAGAGAGAGAGAGAGAGAGAGAGAGAGAGAGAGAGAGAGAGAGAGAGAGTCCACACAGGTTCCAGTCCCTACAGAAAGTTAGATTATTCAATATTAGAGATGTTTCAAAATCTCTCTCTCTCTCTCTCTCTCTCTCTCTCTCTGTCAACCTAACCTAACTTAACTTTAACTGTTCTTGTCTTGTTACCTTGTCCTTCTGTTTCACCTTTTCTCCTCTTCCTCCTCCTCCTCCATCTTATACCTTTATTTTCTCTCATTTTCTTTTCCTTCCTTCTTTCTCTTATTCCTATGCATTCTCTCTCTTCATTCTTTTCTTTTCTTGTATTTTAATATCTCCTATTCTTACAAAGTCTTTATTCTTTTTCCTCTTCTTTTCTTTCCCCTTTCTTCATTTTCATTTCTCTTTCTCCTCCTCCTCCTCCTCCTCCTTTTCATTCTTTATTCACTATTAATTTCTCCTTATTCTTTATATTCTTCTATCTCCATCCTCCACTTCTCTTCTCTGTCTCCCTTATCATCACTTTCCACTATTTTCATACTTTCTTTCTTTTTTCATCTCATCAACCAAATATTTTCTCCGTGTTATCTCTTCCTCATATTTTCTTTTCCTCCTTTTTTTGCTCAAATTGTCATATTCTCCTACTTTTTATCATTTCCTTCCTTCCTTCTGTCCTTCCTTTACACAAATTGTCATATTCTTCTATTTTTACCATTTCCTTCCTTCCTTCCTTACTTCCTTTCTTTACTTAAATTGTCATATTCTTCTATTTTTTATCATTTTTTTTCCTTCCTTCCTTCCTTTAAATTGTCATATCCTTCTGCTTTTATCATTTATTTCCTTCCTTCCTTCCTTCCTTTACTCAGATTGTCATATTCTGTTCTTTATCATTTCCTTCCTTCCGTCCTTTACTTAAATTGTCACATCCTAATTTTGCCCTATTTCTCTCTCATTTCTTTTATTTTTTTCATTTTTCTCCTCTCTACTTCATCTCCCTTTCAATTTTTCTCTCTTCTCCTTTCCGTCCATCCTTTACTTAAATTGTCACATCCTTCCTTCCTTTACTCAAATTGTGATATCCTTCTATTTTCATCATCTTCCTTCCTTCCTTCCTTCCTTCCTTCCTTTCCTTCCTTCCTCCTCCTCCTCCTTCACAGTTCAATGCTAATATACAAACAGTTACCATAGTTAATAATTCATGTTTATTGATTGTTTTCTTCATAATTCTTCTCACTTATTCATTCACGTTTTTATTCATCTCATTATTGCCTCAGAATGCTTTTATCAATAGTTGCCCTCATAAATTATTCCTCTCATTCATTCTTTCATTTATTTACCTTATTGCTTTAGAATATTGAGTAAGGTTAGACACATAAATGCATAAATAAATAAATAAATGGAAAAAAGTCAAGCAAACAAGTAGATAAGAGGTATTAAATCAAACCAGACTAAACTAAAATAAATGAAAATAAAATATCTAAAGGAAAAATAAAAATATACAAAAAATAAAATAAAAAGTAAAAAAAACAAGAATAGTGAATGAAATGTCTGTATGTGTCAAAATTATCTTAAAAAAAATGAATGAATGAATGAATATATAAACAGCATTCATATTTTTATCAAGTTTCACTATTAATAAAAAAAATTTGCGATCACGAACTTATACACAGCATTTTCTTGACCTCAAACTGTGCATATCAATTCAACACTCTAAACACACTTACATTAATATTCTTCCTTCTTTGCATTCATTATTTCTATTTCTCAAAGTTCTAATTTAATTCCTTACTTTTCACAATCTTTCCTTCCTAATACAGTATTCTCTTTTCTTTTTCTCCCTTAATCTTTTTTCTATATCTCTCATACTTGTTTTTCGTTTTATTTTTCCTCAATTTTAAAGAACCATCAATTTAATTCCTTATCTTCTCTAGCTTTCCTTCCTAATATTCTCTCTTTTCTCTTTCCCTTAGTCTTTTTTTTCTATATCTCTCATACTTGTTCCTCTTATTATCTCCTTCCTTATCCATTATTCTTCTCTACATTCTATTTCTCCTTTCTTCTCTGTCTATCCTCCTTCCTTCCTTTCCTCCTCTCCCTTCTCCATATTTCTCTCATATTTGTTCCTCTTATTATCTTCTTCCTTATCCATTATTCTTCTCTCCATTCTGCTATTTCTTCTTTCTTTCTTCTTCCTCCTCTCCCTTCTGCATATTTTTCTCTTTCTCTCCTTCCTTCTTCCCATTCTCCACTTTCCTCCAATCTCCTTTTACATATCTCTCTCTCTCTCTCTCTCTCTCTCTCTCTCTCTCTCAAGTCTTTTCATTTATCTTCTTTCTTTCTTTATCTTATATTATTTTCCTTGTATCTTCTTCTTCTTTCTCCTCCTCCTCCTTCTCTTCCTCCAAATTTTTACTTTTATCATATCTTTCTCCTGTATAGTTTCCTCTTTTTCATATCTCCATTCTCCTCTTCCCCTTTCTCTTCCTCCTCCTCCTCCTCCTTCAAGTCTTCCTCTACTCTTCCTCCTCCTCCTCCATGTCTTCCTCTACTCTTCCTCCTCCTCCTCCTCCATATCTTCCTCTACTCTTCCTCCTCCTCCTCCTCCTTGTCTTTCTCTACTCTTCCTCCTCCTCCTCCTCCTTGTCTTTCTCTACTCTTCCTCCTCCTCCTTGTCTTTCTCTACTCTTCCTCCTCCTCCTCCTCCTCCATGTCTTTCTGTCTTCCTCCTACTCTTCCTCCTCCTCCTCCTCCTCCATGTCTTTCTACTCTTCCTCCTCCTCCTCCTTGTTTTTCTCTACTCTTCCTCCTCCTCCTCCTCCATGTCTTTCTCTACTCTTCCTGCTCCTCCTCCTCCTTGTCTTTCTCTACTCTTCCTCCTTCTCCTCCTACTCCATGTCTTCCTCTACTCTTCCTCCTCCTCCTCCTCCTTCATGTCTTCCTCTACTCCTCCTCCTTCAAGTCTTCTTTTTCTTCTTCCTCCTCCTCCTCCTCCTCCCTCTAACAAACACAACCTGACAATCGACTCAAAAAAATAATAATGTCGTTATATTAGTTTTTTTTTTTTCTTTTGTTGTCACCCTCTTTCTTCATTTCTCCTTCCTCCTCCTCCTCCTCCTGTTCTTTATTCTCCTTTCTTCCACCTACCTTCTCCAACTTTTTTTTTTTTTTTTTATGTAATTTCTTCTTTTTAATGCTTTCTGTCATGTTAATACTCATTTTTTTTACTTCTTCCTCCTCCTCCTCCTCTTATTTTTCCTCTTTCTCCTCCCTTGTTCCCTTCCTACTTTTCTCAATTCGTTTCTCCTTTTCCATATGTATCCGGTATTTCTTTTCCTCTCTGACTCTTTACCTTTTCTTGCCTTCCATATCTTCCAACTCCTCCTCTTCCTCCTCCTCCTCCTCCTCCTGTTCTCTATCTCTTCAATCATCTCTCCTTCTCTCTTTACCTCTTCACCTTTTCTTGCCTTCTATGTCACCCACCACCACCACCACCTCCTCCTCCTCCTCCTGTTCTCAATCTCTCTTCAATTTTACACCTCTCCCAACTTCTCTCTACTCATATCTTCAAACTTCTTCCTCCTCTTTATCATTTCTCCAATACTTTCTCCTTCCTGCATCCTTTCATAACACACCAACCATTCACTGCCTATTCATGGACAACACTAAGATTAAAAAGGACAGGGAGAGATAAGACCAAGAACCATAAGGGAAGAAAGTGCCCATGTAAGTCTCTGGCTATGAGGACACACTATTACCCACGTGTCCATGTAACTCTCTGGCTATAAGGACACGCCAGTCACCCAAATATCATTTACTCCATTCGTAGTTGTCAGAAAGGGGAAGAAGAGCACCAAGGTTGGGAAGTGGAATACTCACAGCAGGAAGGTCTGGTTTATGTGGCTTAGTGTGTCTGCTAAGCCACACATGTACCAATACAAATGTGTCTTCATTGTGTGTGTGTGAAGGTGTTGTAGTGTTGTCAAAATGTTTATAGTGTTGTGCGTGTGTTTGTCATAACCTCATTGTGTGTTTGGGTGTGTGAGTGAAGGTGTTGTAGTGTTGTCAAAATGTTTGTAGTGTTAAGGGTGTCTGTCATAACCTCATTGTGTGTGTTTGGGTGTGAGTGAAGGTGTTGTAGTGTTATTGAAATGTGATAACTGTTTAGTGTTATGGATGTGTTGTGTGTTTGTATTGTCAAAATGTTTGTAGTGTTATGTGTGTTTGGGTGTGAGTGAAGGTGTTATAGTGTTATTGAAATGTGAGGACTGTTTAGTGTTAAGGATGTGTTGTGTTTGTTGTGCCATGTCTGAGTGTTCTTCAGCAGTGTGTGTACTGTCTCTCCCTCTCCCTCCTCCTCACACTGGTAAGCTTTGTGTCCATGCCCTGCACACGTGTATGTCACACTCCTGTGAACGGGTGTGGTGGTGGTGGTGGTGGTGTGATAACTCAGGTGAAGGTGAAGGTGAGGCATTAGTGTGCTGTGAGTGGTGGTGAGATATCTCGTCTACATTTCCCTTTCAATGAGTCACTGTGCTTCCAATACCTCGCCACACTGGGCTGCACACACAGAAACACAGAAACACACACACACACAAACACACACACACACACACACACACACACACACACACACACACACTTCTCTAGGGCAAGTTGTCTGGAAACAGTTATGAATGTGTGCACATGGAGAGAGAGAGAGAGAGAGAGAGAGAGAGAGAGAGAGAGAGAGAGAGAGAGAGAGAGAGAGAGAGAGAGAGAGAGAGAGAGAGAGATTATTTAGACACACTGGTGACAACATAAACTTTCCAAGAGTGAGTGTGGTGAGTTTTGTGACACACACCAGGGAAGAATTAACTTACTAAGAGACAAAGGGAGTGTGTGAGGCACTAGTGGCCAGAGGAAGGGGCAGCACTGGTGTGGCCACAGAGGCTCACCACACTGCAACACTCCACCAGTCCCCAGGAAGCACAGCAGTGGCAGGACCCCGGGCACTACTCATCACTACAGGCCAGGCAACACTCAAGCACACCAGTACAGTACTCCTAATGCACAGTGCCAGCCCTCAGCTGCAGGCTGGTGGCAAGGTGGTGGTGATAATGATGCTGAGGGGAAGGTACAAAGGTACACTCAATGTTACAAGTGCTGTGCCAATGTTTGCTGTACCTGCCATGGCCCTGACAGGACAGGCTGCTACAGTACCTCCATGCTCTCCTCTCCACCCCCGTGTGGGAGTTGCTGCTCACAACACAACACTTACTTGTCGCCTCTTTGCTTCTCCAACGTTTCAGTGACACGACCTAAGATAACCTGAACAGTTTTGGAAACTTTGTGTATCAGAAATAAAATGTAGATTTTCTGAAGTCAGGAAAAGTACAAAGTATTACTTTGGCAGCATTTGTCAAGCTTTATTGTCAAAGTGATAGGTAACCTTAAATCTATAGCTAAGTGGACTGTCATTATGAAACATACCATTACAGATTATTTAGACTTGCAAGATGAAATTGATAATATTTGGTACTAAATACCCATGTTAGTGGAAAGACTCAAAGACTGAAGGAGCAGCACGACTGTGACGTGAGGAGTACAAGGCTCAGCGATCACACTGCTACATGATGACATTACATGCATGCTGTCAAGGAATACACAACAAAAACATCACTACACATCACGTCCTCGCCGCGGAGGACCACCGTCGGAACAGAGCGACGGGAAGCAACACACAGCGAGGACGTCGCTACCTTAACCAATGCCGCCGACAACTCGTCCTGCCAGTGACGTGCACCGTGCACAAGCCTGACGGTGGGCTGCCTTTTTTGTTTGTTTTTGTGCTAATAATCTTACTCTTCTAAACTGCTCAGTACATGGGAGTGAATAGAGGCACCTCATTAAGAACACACATGGAACACCAACTCTCCCACACAGGCAATGTGAGGCAACACCATACTCAACACACCCACGCCTCCCTCTCACCACTCCACCAATGGGCCAAAACTTGTAAACATTGAAGAGGCAATACGTTAAAATCTACAGTGAATATACCATTGAAAAAATCATTGTCACCACCAACTTCTGCACCATCATCATCATCATCATCATCAACACCACCACCACCATCACCACCACCACCATCATGCTCCAATGCTGACTACACCACCACCACCACCAGGATTAATCTTACATGATTTTGTAGGCAAGAAGTACACCCACACACACCCACACCCACACACCCACACCAACACACACACACACACACACACAGGGTTATGGGGAAAGATTTCTTACAATATGAAAACTTTCCTTCACCACTCCTTAAATATTGCAATGCCTGTCACCACACAGCACCACACCACATCAATATTCACCACACCTTGCTCTTTGGTACACTTCTGCCCACCACCACCACCACTACCACCAATGGCACAGTTTGTCATGGTCATTGCTACAGTCATTTTGCCACACAGACACACACACACACACACATGGTGACTGGCCTGCATCTACCTTTCCTCCTTAAAATGTGCTGCAAATTAACTATGAGCAAATTTCTGGTTTATTTGTATGTATTTATGTGATAGATAATGAGTTGGGTGTCTTAAGAGGTATAAAGTTTAGAATACAGAGTTAATTTCACACAGTTTAAAGATGACAATATTTAGGCCAGTCAGCAGTGAGTGAGTGAGTTTCATCCATGGACAAGCTGACTTCAGACATGTTTGAGTGTTCACAGGTGGCAAAAGTACAGAGGCAAAGTTCATGCCACATTGTAAAGGTGTACTTGTGCCACTGCCACTGCCACCACCACCTAGTGTTTCTTGGTGGAGTCATTTCAGTACTGGTCTGTTTCCAAGATCCCTTCCTACCTAACTCTTGTGTGCACCTTTCCCAGCCAGCTCCAGTGGCCTTTAGTGTACACAATAGCAGGAATAGCTACAGCCAGTGTTGTGTGGTGTGCCCCTCCCTCCACACACCACTCATGAATACAGGTACACCTCTGGTTCACCGGTGTGTGGCTGTTCAATAGAAGCAGCCCACACATCTGTTCCTTAATTACCTCAGCACACTTTTCATCCACCATTCCTTCATCCTGAGTACATAACAGTAAGGCAGTGGGACCTACGGTAAGGGCAGGCTGAACACTGACAGAGACAGTGGAAGGACAGATGGAGAGGAAATGAAACTGTACTGTAGTGAGAACATCTCAGGAGGCAAATGGCGTGCGCGAGCGCACACGCACGCACACACACACAGCCTAACACATAATTACATCTGTGTTGCAGCCATGCCCCAGGAGGGAGGCACTCAAGGGGACATCAAGTACCACTACTAGGCTCATCTGTCTATCTATCTACCCACCAGTATACCAGGATGGGCTCCCACTTCAAGAAGATTTATAGATTTCACTTTTTTCTTGATCAGTTTTCATCAGAGCTCTTGTCCTTCACCACATCAAGCTTACTCTGCCCCCTCTCCACACTCACACAACCTCCTTGGCACACATCAAATAGTGTAAGTATTGCCAGCATGTTCACCACACGTCATCACCTCAGAGACAATCTTCACCTTCTATCTACTGTCTTCACTCTAAGACACTTCATGCCACACTGGGATGTGATATCTCAGTTTTGAAACAAAACAAAAAAAGTTGTACTTCTTCCTCAGAAGACTCCATCACCAGCCACAAGCACTGTGACTGACACCACCCAATACTTCTCTCAATCAATGTCTGCCTTTCCTTCCTTCCAATCTTTCTTCAAACACCACAAACTCTCCACTCATTACATCAAAGTGTTCATTCCAACACAAACCTACATTCTATACAGATGCATAATATTTTTTCAAGTTTTGTCACTTTTCTTTACAGAACAAGAAGTGATCACAGAGAGATGACTGTTTAGCATCTAGTTGCTATGAAGAACACACACACACAGGTACACACTGCCAGACACGGCAGGACAGCTCCATGCAAGGCCTCCACTGACTTGGCCAGTGTCACCCCTCCCCGCCACCCATCACTGGCCACACCATGGCACCTCACCCACCAGGGCCAGGGGATGGACAGAGAGAGAGAGAGAGAGAGAGAGAGAGAGAGAGAGAGAGAGAGAGAGAGAGAGAGAGAGAGAGAGAGAGAGAGAGAGAGAGAGAATGTGGGTGGGTGTGGCAAGGAAAGGATCCCAAGATTAAGTTCAAGTCCACCACCACCACCACCACACAAACAAAATATGAAGCGTTGGTTTATGTACAAAAGTAAACACAACAAAAAGCAAGCAAAAAAATCATATCAAGGAAGAAATATCGAAAGAGGAAACTAAAAATAACTGAACATTGAGCAAACCAGCACCAACTAGCCAATATTGCTCTTAAAAACCACCCCATCTTCCTCTCCCTCTTCCTCTTCCTCTTCCTCTCCCCATACTATCCACACCCCGGCCCCTGTCCATGCCCACTCCCCACCCCCGCCCTCCTCTGCCACCCCACCCAGCCCCTCCCCGCCCCACTGCCGACTCACCGATCTTCTCGTCTTGTGGGTCGTGGAAAACAGCAGATTTGTTCTCTCCGTCTGTCTTCTTCTTCTTGTTCGCCCCTTCCTTGGAGTCATCGTCTTCTTTGCCACTGCCGCTGCCACAGCTCTTCCTCTTCCCGTCCGTCTTCTTGTCGTCTGTGTCCCGTGCCGCTGCCTTGCTCTTGTCTTCCTTGGCCAGCCCATCAGTGAGGTCTAAGCCAGGGATGGTCTCTCTGTCCCCTGCAACACCGCCACACACAGCCATCAGCACAACACAACAGAGTGGGATGGACACACCTGCACACCTACCACCTCTATGCTTTCAGAAAGTGCTGCTGTCAGATTAGCAGGAAGTCTAATTGTTTGGAGGAGAGTTCTAATAATCATCAACTCTGAGGGGAACCAGGATTTGACATCATTTCATTAAGCAAACCAGAGACAGTGAGGCAACTTCACTCCAGAGCTGAGCCTGAGTAGCACCAACCAGTGACACCCCACAACTCTGAGGTATGTGCCTACCTCTGTTCCATCCCGGCGGGCCATCACGGCGGTCCATGGCCTCGTCCTCCGGGTGGGACCAGTCATCCCCCCGTCCGCCGCCTCGGCCCCAGCCACGGCCTGTGGGAAGCCCAGCATTGGGTGCACGGGTTAGACACAATTGACAGTGGAGGCGTTCAACACTCACCAACACTACACAAGAGGTCAGGAAGCAATACATGCCTGACTGTCTGGCTGGGCTGCCTGCTTAACACTACCTTTGATTACCAGCTGAGAAGACAACATCTCACTTTCAAATAATTCATTAGATACAACACTAGAATCAACGGGCTAAACCAAATAGCAACAGAAAACATTTGCTTCAAATGTGACACTGGAACACACTGTCATGCTCCAGCAGGTGACAGCCACAGCGGCACTAACCTGGTGGAGGCAGGATGCTCCGGCCACGACCCCGGCCACGCTGGCCACCACGTCCCCAGCCAGGCCCATCGTCATCTTGCTGCTGTGGGCCACCCCATCCCCTGCACCAAGCATGGAAGTGTTACTTGCACAAAATATTGGATAATGAATTGTTTAGCAATGATGGAGAACAAGCAGACCTTCAATGTAACACTTAGCATATTGACAAAACAAGACCTTTCACTCAGACAGAACTGAAGGTGGTGACTCACCTGTCACCTGGTGGCCTCCAAGGGGAGTTGTCACCCTGGCCATTCTCCGGCTGCCACTTGTCCTCCTGCTGCTGTCCCGACCACGGCCCACCTCGGCCCCGGCCCCGGCCAGGTGGCATGTCTCTGGACAGCCCCCTGTCTTCACTGCCCCAGCGGCTGTCCTGAGTGTTGCCGCCACGGCCAAACCCACCCATGTCATCCTGGCCACGGCCAAAGTCATCCCAGTCAGCATTACCTCGGCCACGACCTCTCTGCCCCCAGCCCTGGGAGTTACGGCCTGACTGGCCCCATTCCTGGGAGTCAGGTCCACCTGGACCTTGTTCCCCAGGGCCACCCCTTCCCCTTCCTCCTCTGCCACCATCAAATCTGTTCCAGTCAGCTCCTCCCCGGCCCCGCCAGCTGGTTTCACTGCCCTCCCCCTGCCAGCCCCCTGGGCCACGACTCATCTTGCCCATGTCATCATCACCCCAACGACTAGGGCTGGGGCCTCCTCTGCCTCGGCCTCCTTGGCCATTCTCTCCATGGAACCGGTCCATCTGACCAGGCGGTCCATGCTCCCAATCAGGTCCACCGGAGCTGTCCTGGCCTCCTCGGCCCCGGCCCCAGCCTCGGCCCCGGCTCCATCCTGGCTGGCCAAAGTTTCCTCCGTCACTGTCCCGCTGGCTGGGATCAGGGAAGCCCCGGTCTGGGTCCATGGGCTCGTCCCGGGACTGAGGGTCGTCCTGGCTAAACCCACCAGACCCAAAACTTCCACGGCCCCGACCCCTCGAACCAAAGGGTTTGCTAGGGCCACCGCGGTCCTGGCCCCGGCCACCTCCCCTAGGACTGTAGCTCCTCTGTTCCTCTTCTTGCTGTTGCAGCCCCTGTCCTCGGCCAAGAGAACCAAAGCCACCCCTGCCACGGCCCTGGCCACCCCAGCTGTCCCGGTCAGACCCCGGCCACTGGCCACCACTCTGGTCCTGTCCAGGATCATCCATGCCAACTTGCCAAAACTCTGGCTCTTTGTCATCTTGATGGAAATTCCCTCGGCCGTGCCACTGGCCGCCGCGGCCTCCCCGGCCACCACCTGGGTTAAACCTTCCCTGGTCACTGCCGAAGCCGAAGCTTTTCCGGTCTTGGCCACTGTCAAACTCATCAGGGCCACTCTCACCAAAGCCCTGGCCAAACTTGTCCTGTCCTGGCTTGGGGTCCTGAAGTCCCTGGGTGAATCCTCCACGTCCTGAGCCAAACCCTCCTCGGCCCCGGCCCAGCAAGCCTCCGCCACGGCCAAAGCCGCCCCTGCCGTGGCCCTGGCCAAACTCACTCCCGTCTTGGCTAAGGTCACTTTGGTCTTGGTCTTGGCCAAACTCTCCTCTGTCCTGGTTCTGACCAAACCCTCCCCTTCCTCGGCCTGAACCAAAGCCCCCTCGGCCGTGGGGCGGCCCGCCAAACCCTCCCCGACCCTGTGTCCCGCCAAAGCCCCCTCGGCCCGGAGACTGTCCAAATCCACCTCTGTCTTGACTGGGGCTCGCCTCACTCTTGTCCTGGCCCGGGCCGAAGCCTTCCATGTCTTGGCCACGGTCAAAGTCCCTCTGATCCTGATCCTGCTCAAACCCGCCCAGCCCTCGGCTCACCCCAAATTCACCGCCTCTTCCTCGGCCGGACCCAAAGTCACTCCCTCGGCCACGACTCAGCCCAAAGTCGCTGCCACGGCCCATGCCTTGGCCAAAGTCACCTCTTCCTCTGCCGGGGCCAAACTCACCGCCCCGACCCCTGCTGGACCCAAACTCGTCTCCTCTTCCTCTGCTGGAGCCAAAGTCATCGTCTCGACCCCTGCCGGAGCCAAAGTCATCGCCTCGACCCCTGCTGGACCCAAACTCGTCTCCTCTTCCTCTGCTGGAGCCAAAGTCATCGCCTCGACCCCTGCCGGAGCCAAAGTCATCGCCCCGACCCCTGCCGGACCCAAACTCGTCTCCTCTTCCTCTGTTGGAGCCAAAGTCATCGCCCCGACCCCTGCTGGACCCAAACTCATCTCCTCTTCCTCTGCTGGAGCCAAAGCCATCACCTCGACCCCTGCTGGAGACAAAGTCATCGCCCCGACCCCTGCTGGAGCCAAAGTCATCTCCTCTGCCCCGGCTGGAGCCAATGTCAGCCCCCCTGCCCCTGTTAGAGCCAAAAGCATCGCCCCGGCCCCTGCCAGCACCAAAATCATCCCCTCGACCTCTGCCAGCACCAAAATCCCCTCTGCCGCGGCCCGAGCCAAAGTCACCACGGCCACGGCCCTGGCCAAAGTCGTCTCCCCTGCCCCTGCTGGAGGTGAAGTCATCACCTCTACCTCTGCCAGACCCAAAGTCACCTCCTCTTCCTCTGCTGGGACCAAAGTCTCCTCCACGACCCCTGCCAGAGCCAAAGTCGTCTCCGCCCCTTCCCCTGCCGGAAGTGAAGTCATCGCCCCGGCCCCGGCCCAGGCCTGAGTCATCACCCCGACCCCTGCCAGAGCCAAAGCCCTGGCCAAAGTCTCCTCGACCCCTGCTGGCACCAAAGTCACCACGGCCCCTGCCCTGGCCAAACCCTCCCCGGCCCTGGTCTTGGCCAAACCCTTTGTCCTGGCCCTGGTCAAAAATGCCTTGGCCCTGACCTTTGTCAAGCTCCCTCTGGTTCTGGTTCTGGCCAAACTCTCCTTGGCCTTGGTTTGGCCCAAATCCTATCCTGCCTTGGTTTGGCCCTGAGTCCTGGCCCTGTCCTGGCTTGTCCTGGCCAAACCTGCCTTGATTCTGGCCAAAGCCACCTTGCCGGGGACTGTCACCAAAGTTTCTCATATCCTGGTCTTGTCCAAAGCTTCCTTGGCCCTGGCCCTGACCCTCACCAAACCGGCCCTGGTTTTGACCAAAGCCTCCTGGCCCTTGGTCCTGATGGAATCCACCTGGCCCTTGATTTTGGCCAAAGCCACCAGGCCCCTGGTTCTGGCCAAAGCTGCCTGGTCCCTGATTCTGGCCAAAGTTGCCTGGCCCTTGGTTCTGGCCAAAGCCACCATGTCCCTGGTTCTGGCCAAATCCTCCTGGGCCCTGACTTTGGCCATAGCCTCCTGGTCCTGAGCTTTTTCCAAATCCTCCAGGGCCCTGATTCTGGCCATAGCCACCTGGCCCTTGGTTCTGGCCAAACCTGCCTTTGTTTTGGCCAAAGTCTTGTCCCTGGTTGGAACCAAATCCTCCTTGTCCTTGATTCTGGCCAAATCTATTCTGGCCTTGGCCAAATTTATCTTGGTTCTGGTTGAATCTGTCTTGGTTTGTCCCAAACCTTCCCTGGTTGGCACCAAAACCACCCTGGCCCTGGTGCTGGCTGAGTCCTGGCCCCTGACCGCCACCAAACCTTCCCTGTTCATTGTTGTGGCCATCAGGACCATTCGCATCCCCAGTGCTTGAGGTGGTGGTGGTGGTAGTGGTGGTAGTGGAAGATGATGGTGGTGTGGTGGTGGTGGTAGTGGCAGTGGTGATGGAGGTGGTGGAGGTGGTGGTGGAGGCAGGCTTCTGCGGCGATTGGTGCTGCTTGAACTTGGCAATTTTCTTGTTGCGTATGTCGTCTCGCTTGGAGAGCAGCTGTGCCCTCCAGGTGGTCCACTCCTCCTCATACCTGTGTGGGAGGCAATTTGAGTCAAAGGTCACCAGTGCTGCTCACCTCACTCACAGACCCAGTGTGTCCTCCACCTGCTAAGCACTACTATGATCAATACTCCACAATGCAATATCCAATGTCAGGAAGGGGCAGCCAAACAATGCACATCCCAAAACTTACACTACAATATCTCCTAACACAAGCTGAACCACCTGTCACTATCCTTCATAACTGTGTGTGTGTGTGTGTGTGTTTCACTGTTTGATCTGCTGCAGTCTCTGACGAGACAGCCAGACGTTACCCTACAGAACGAGCTCAGAGCTCATTATTTCCGATCTTCGGATAGGCCTGAGACCAGGCACACACCACACACCGGGATAAGGTCACAACTCCTCGATTTACATCCCGTACCTACTCACTGCTAGGTGAACAGGGGCTACACGTGAAAGGAGTGTGTGAGTGTGTGTGTGTGTGTGTGTGTGTGTGTGTGTGTGTGTGTGTGTGTGTGTGTGTGTGTGTGTGTGTGTGTGTGTGTGTGTGTGTGTGTGTGTGTGTGTGTATTTACCTAGTTGTAGTTTTACAGGACCTGGGCTTTATGCTCGTGTGGTCCCGTCTCCATATCTACACTTATCCAATTTTTCTTTAAAACTATGTACACTCTTTGCTGACACCACTTCCTCACTCAAACTGTTCCAAGTCTCAACACATCTTTATGGAAACTAAATTTTTTAACATCTCTCAGACATCGTCCCTTCCTTAGTTTCTTACTATGCGATCTTGTGTTTCTAAAGTCATATTCTTCTCTCAGGATCAGTGTGTGTGTGTGTGTGTGTGTGTGTGTGTGTGTGTGTGTGTGTGTGTGTGTGTGTGTGTAAACCATATTAAACAGGGACATGTATCTAACTGACTTGTAAATTAAACACCAAGCGATACTTATAGCAAAACACACACACACACACACACACACACACACACACACACAGCTAAGTACCTCATAATATATTTGAAGACATGACCACTCTACCAGATTATCACACAAATATATTCCACACACAATGCTTGTATACATTCTGCATTGATTTCTACCTGAGAGAGAGAGAGAGAGAGAGAGAGAGAGAGAGAGTACCCACCGTCGCAGTGCCTGTTTGTCGGGATGGTTCTTGTTGTCCTCTCGCCATTTCTCAAACTGCTTCTCCCAGTTGCCAAATTGTACGTCAAACTCTTTCAGGTCTTCGTCATTCTGGGGGGAAAAAGAGTGTGAAGAGATGTCTGTTGCTGTGTGAGTGTGAGTGTGTGTGTGTGTGTGTGTGTGTGTGTGTGTGTGTGTGTGTGTGTGTGTGTGTGTGTGAACCTCCTATCATGCACAAAGGTTTCCAAATTAATTCAGTCAGTCAGTCAGTCAATCGTGTACAAAGGTCCCAAAATAAGTCAATCAAATAATGAACAAATATTCCTCCCATAATAGTAATAATAATAGTAGTAATTGCAGGTACATTTCCCAAAACAGTTTATATTAATTTCCTTAAAAGACAACAAAATATAAACCATCAAAATGAATATAAAAAGCTAAAAACTAAACATAAAAAAAAAAATAAAAGAAATGAATACATCAATACAAAGTGGAGGCACACCAATAATACTATAGGCTGAACTTCTCAAATCTGGAATTCCATAATCCAGCACTTTTTTTTTTTTTTTTTTTTATGTAAGAGGGAAAACTACCAAGGGCAAAAATAAATTAATATTAGAAAAAAAAAGGCCAACTGGAATTGCGGGAATAGCTAAAAATTCCCGGAATGATGTAAGTTTGGTAGAGCCCCGCTATGATGCAGCGGAGCACGTGTCTGCCTGTATCCTTCTGCATGCATGTTTACTTGTACACTTAACACGTGTCATGCTGGAACAATGTCACAGTTGTTATACAGGCTGCTCAAGACTGTGCAGGCTGTTTTAGGTGCTCACTAAACAACACCATGTAATCCAGAATTTTCTGTAATCCAGGAAGCCTCAGGTCAGGCAGATGCTAGATTTGGGAGGTTCAACCTGTAGTAGTAGTAGTAAGTAGTAGTGATGGCAGTACTCACAGACTCATCATACTCCTGCTGCTTATTCCCTCCACCTCCTCCTCCTCCTGCTGTTGCTGCTGGTGCTGCTGTTCCTGCTCCTGCTGCTGCTGGTGAGGGTGAAGGTCCTCCCCGGCCAGTCCCCTGCTGTGTGTTGTTCCCTGGGCCATACGGCTGCCCACGCCCTCTTCCTCCTGGATAGAGATGTGGAAAAGTGAGACATGAAAAATGTTTGCATGTATCTATTGCCTTCCATTATTTTTTATATGTATGACAACAAGTGTCATTAAAAAGAGGATCGACAAAAATTAGATATTTCAATTTGCCAATATACCAAAATGACACAGATTAACATCACACACACACACACACACACACACACACACACACACAAGGGAGAGAGGAGATCTGATACAAGTTTATAAATTGATCAACAGAATGGACCAAGTGGATAATGAGAAAATGATCCTGAGAGAAGAATATCACATTCAAGCACAAGATCACATAGTAAAAAGCTGAGAAAAGGAAGATGTCTGAGAGATGTTAAAAAATATAGTTTCCCGCAAAGATGTATTGAGATGTGGAACAGTTTAAATGAAGAAGTAGTGTCTGCAACGAGTGTGCATACTTTTAAAGTAAGATTGGATAAGTGTAGATATGGAGATGGGGCCACTCGAGCATAAAGCCCAGGCCCTGTAAAACTACAACTAGGTAAATACAACTAGGTAAATACACACACACACACTTACTGATGGAAGGTGGAGGGTAGTTGATGCCCCCACGTCCCATGCTAGGCATTTCTCCTTGCTTGGGCAGCTCATGTTCCCGGCCAGTCGGGGCCCAGCCTGCCTGGTGGTTGGGTGGTGGCACACTCCAGTCCATCCAGCCAGCCGACTGGTTGGCATTATGCATGTGACCCTGGTGCTGCAGGTGCTGCTGGTGCTGGGGCCACTGGTACCCACTGGCCTGCTGCTGCTGCTGCTGCCTCCCTTCTGGTTCATGTTGCTGCCGCTGTTGTTGTTTTTCATATTGTTGGTGTTACCGCCAGTGGTGGTGTTGGCAGCGGCAGTGGTGTTCTTATTGGTGTTGCTGGCTGTGTTGTTGGTTGAAGTGGTGGTGGTGGTTTTGGGATTGGTGGGTGTGGTGGTGGAGGCAGTGGTGGTGGTGGTGGTGGTAGTGGTAGTGGTGGAGGTCTGTGATGCCCCTGGGGGTGGCCCCAGCAGGCCTGGGGACAGGTTCTTCCAGGACTGGTTGGACTTGGGAGTGGTCTTTGGCAGTGGCGGCTTCACCTCCTGTGCCGCCGGAGACTTCATGGCCGGCAGCAGGGAGGAGGCCGGGCCAGGCACGGGGCCCAGCAGGCCATCCTGGGGGGGTGGTGGTGGAGGGTCCTTGGCAGCTTTCTTTAGTGATGCCCTCTTCTCCTCATCATCATCTGGTGGGGGTGGAGGGGGAGGTTCCTTTGGGGGTGGTGGAGGAATATCACTCCCTGAATCAGGTGGGGGAGGGCCGGGTGGTGGGCCAGGAGGCAGCGGGGCCACGGTGGGTGCTGGCATACCCATGAGGGGCATCATGCCGCCGCCACCTGCTGCTGGTGGTCCGTACATCCCATACATGCCATACATCTGTGGACACACACACACACACACACATGCATGTTGTCATCAAGAAGCTTGATTCAAGGTGTACCAAGGAATCACTTTGCTACACCATCAATATTTTGAGTGACATGATTTCCTGACACAGAAGTGAGAGTGTGCAGTGTGCAGACCTGCCCTCACTGCTGCTGTGTCAGGAATGTTAGCACAGCACTTCAAGACAAAACCCTTTAGTGAGACTCACCCCTGCCTGCCCCCACATCCAGGGGTTGTGTCCCTGCTGCCACTGCTGCTGCCCATGCTGATTCTGCTGATGATGGTGCTGCTGCTGTTGTGGCGCTGATGACTGCTGCTGCTGTTGCAGGGCTGCATACTGCTGTGCCTGCTGCTCTAGCAGACTCATGGTGCCCTGCAACAAATGCAATAAAACGTAAATGATTACTATTATTATTATATTATTATATATTTCTCCATGACACCACCCCACCACAGGCATCACCACCCACACCTAGTCACCACACTAGCCTATTATGTTGGGGTTTGGTGCACTGTCCCAATGAAGTCATCTCTCCAGCTCTCCTTGTTTCCCGGCTCACCCCCTCCATAGCTCTTTCACTCTGCTGACAACATGGGAATGAAACTATGATAACCAAAACTAACCTAACATTAACTTAAGCCTTGTTTAGCCTAGCCTAACCTAACCTAGCTAATATAACCTACCCATGCTATTGGTTAGAAGGGTTCTGAAGAAGACATATTAGGTTATGCTAGCTAAGATGGGTTACATTAGCTAGGCTAGGTTAGGTTAGGTTAAAGTTAGGATTGGGTTAGTCTTGTTATATTTTCACTCCCCATGTCATATCAGTTGCATGAAAGAGCCAGGAAACAAGGAGAGCTGGAGGGACAACTTCAATAGGACAGTAAACCAAACTCAATGTAATAGGCTTGGTTATTACATTGGGTTCAGTTAGTATCCCTTGGGGGTGTTCAGGCATCCCCACCTAGAAGGTTTCAAGGTTGGGTTTGTTTAGTATCCCTCAGGGGCTGTGGTGTAATGGATACAGCCAGAAGCATTGGTAACGCCGCTCAACATAAACAAAGCATCGCTCACCTGGTTGGCTATTCCTTACTGCTATGGTTCTGGCAGACAAAAAGTACCATATGGAAGAAAGAAATAAAGGGGTCAGCCATATTCAGTGGGTATGCCAGTCTTATGAAAGAAATTACAGGAGCAGATGTATACTGTACATATTAGGAAAAGACTGAGTTGTGTATCCTAAGCAGATCATTTTGTTAGTCTCTATAAAGTTGTATGAAAGTAATGTAGACAAATAACACGAATCACATGGATTAACAATGGAAGGTGTGTGGAAGGAGAAGTGAAGTGATACAGAGAAGAACCCTGAAATGAATGTATAGCAGATTTGAATACTTGGATGGAGAGGAGAGTTCTATAGACTGATACATTTCAAAGAGAAGAACCTTTTCCTAACCTCCAAGGAGCTATGAGAATGCTGAATCTTAAAACAATGCCCTTGAGTGATATTCAAAGTGGTCATTATAAGTATATTATTTGGTCTGATGGTACATTGATTATGAAAACTCATCCAGTACTTTAAAAGGTCTACCCTGGACTGACTATAAATCAAGAGTCTCCAGGCATTGTGGATAGGAGAGACGTTCTAATCCATCGATGTGTCTGGTTCACTTATATTGAACAGATTCCAGTAAGCAAAGATCTACAAAACCAGTGTTCCAAACACATGAGGAATACTACAAAAGAGGGAAAATAATAGTTTTTTTTTTATAGTTAGCATAAATTTTATCAGATCTACATGGCCACGGCAGCTCACCACCATCATGACCATCAAAGTTTTTTTTTTTTTTTTTGTGTGATTTTGTTGATTTCCGACCTCTTTTTCAATGTGCGTTACTCGATTTAATGCTCCCCCACCCAAATACCATAATTTTCCACAGATCCCCTGAGATCGTTGGGAGTGTGAGGTAGGCATGTTAGACTTAAAAACTTGTAAAACATTCATTTTGTAACAGAAACAACATAACGACACATACCACCAATCATTTCACTACATTTCTCACCAGGAAAACAAAAGCCACATCACAGACTCCATGGTTGGCTGAAACTACAAATTGACCTTACAACCTTCCGCCAGGGTATTAAGGTGGTGATCCCAGGCACGAACCAACACACCCCCATGGCATAACAAGGGACCCACAGTGTTCACCAGTGCCACACAGCGAACAAAAGGCCAAAAACCACACCGGGATACAAAACAACCCATAAATAATAAATCCAATAACACAACGAGGGGCTGAGAACATTATCCTCCCGTAACTCTGGCGCCTCACCCACCCACACATCAAGGCAGCATCTTCCGCCTCCTCCCATCCCCCAACACAGGTAGCAGAGGTAGGCACACGCACACACACCTAACTGAAATATTAATGGCAGCACACACACACACACACGGCAAGGCTTATCAATTTCTGCCTTCTTCCACATCCTGCCCTGTGTCTCCTGCCTCTGTTCCTCCCCCATGCCTCCTTCAGCATCTCCTTGGCTTACCTGGGGCGGGCCACTCGTCGCCCACGTCTGATTGGCCCACATGCTCCTTAAATTAAAGTGTCTACGCCTCTCTACACACTCTTATGCTCTTCTGCTCTGCTCTTCCTCCTCTTGTGCCTCACGCCGCCCTCCCTGCAGCCTGCTCCCGCTCCCAGTGTTGCCAACTCCCACTCACTGCTTCTCGCTGCACTACCGCCGACTGACGCTGTCGATAAAAAAAAGTCGATAAAATCATTAGCTAATTATACAAATAAAAAATACACACACACACACACACACACACACACACACACACACACACAAATACAAATATACACACACACACACACACACACACACACACACACACACACAAAGATCAACGAATTAATTTCTTGGTACTGTGCAGCTGATCTGTCCTATACGTATGTGTACTTTACGGGTCAGCCCACAACCGTCTGGGGTTGGGTGGTGTCATGGTACAACAACTCGTTATTGTACCATGGGGGGTTGGGTTGGGAGCAAGGGCTGGAGTAACTTTTCCTTCCTCGACAACCCTCTCCCAATCCCTCCCCCACCATGTTCTCCTCCCCAGTGTCAGTGCAATCATTAGTTCATTAAGGCGGGTTTACATGCGTCCATTTACGACCGAAATTGCAAGTCGGTGCCTACCGACTGGAATAAACAGTCACAAAACAACAACGTATTGGTCTTGTTCAGTCGATTTGCGACTTTGCTTACGTTGTGACATTGCGGAGAGATTTCAAAATGTGGTTTCGATGTGGAGAAGAATATTTTGGAGTTGGTGAAGGAAAAGCTAGAGCTCATCTGGGACCATAAGAGTTAATTCTAAAAAAATAAATAAAAAATAAAAAAAAAGCTTGCTGAAGTCGGGGTTTGAATGAGATAGGAGGCATTCTCCGATGACTGCTTCCCTCCATGCAGGGTGTTGCTGGAGGTGAAGAGTGAACACTGGTGAGGATTGAATTTGATCGCAATCGTCATCGTCACCAGAGAAAGACATCTTGTTGGGTAGCTGTTTGTTTACACTCACTTCCCAGTCGCTATGTGTGAACGTGTTCCGACTAGAATGGCTCAGTCAATACTTCTAGCGACTTGCAGTTTCAGTCGCATATTGACACGTGTGAACCCGCCGTAACACACGATCTGCAAATGTATACAACTATCGATACCATAGATAATAACTATATATAAATAAGAATTATTACACAAATCCAATGAAAAATAGCTCAAAAAGATTATTGAGTAGCTAAAATGAAAAAAACTGGCAGCTGAATCTCACAGAAAGTAAAGTTTAGCGACTTTTCCGCTAGATTGGCAACTCTGCCTCTTGCTCTTTCCTACCCACTCTCATCGACCGCCATTTTGCATTCCGATCCTTATTTATTAAGATTTGATTCTCTATTTGTAGTGTGCTTTGTGATTTGATTCTTTATACCAGGGTGTTTTGGCGTATATAACATTTTTCTTGGGATTATGCTGTTTACTTAATTTGGGTTTTATTCGTTGTGTATTTCTGGTGCATTTAATATAATACTGTATATCTATTTTATCTTTTTTTTTTATCGTTACCATGTTCAAAACTTTAATCAATTTCACTCTGATTTCAACTTCGGCGCGGGAATTATATAAGGAAGTTATGGAAGATTAAGGAAGGAAGGAAGAAAGGCAAGAAGGAAGGAAGGGAGTAAGAGGAGGAGGACGGGAAAAAGATGAGGGAAACTGAAGCAAAGACAAGGAGGAGAGAAGGAAAGATGAAAGAAGGAAGAAAGGACGAGGAGGAAGAAGAAAAAATATGAAGAGGAAGAGAGGGAAGGAAAGAAGGAAGAAATGAAGGAAGGAAGGACGAATAGGAGGGAAAATGAAGAAAATAATTAAGGAAGTAAGGCTGAGAGATAGAGGAAAGGAAAGAAGGGAAGGAAGGAAGGAAGGAAGAAATGGAAGAAGAAAAAAAATGAAGAGGAAGAGGAGGGAACCTGAAGAAAACAAGGAAGTGAGACAGAAAGATGAAGGAAGAGAAGGAAGAGAAGGAAGAAAGCAAAAAAGAAAGGAAGGATGGAAGGCAAGACGAAGAATAGGAATAATAAGAAAAAAAAAAGAGAATAGAGGATAAGGAATAAAAACAAGAAAAAAAGATAAAAACGAATAAACAAAAAAAGGAAAAAAAAAGAAAAAAATTGAGAAAAAAAACATGAAACAAAAAGACAAACAAAGAAAAAATAGAGAAGAATAAGAAAATATGGCAACACACACACACACACACACACACACAGACCGTCTATCAATCTTTCAGTCGCTGTTTCTCCTTTATCTATCCTTATTATCTATCTGTCTGCGCCCCTCCCCCTCCCTCCTCCCCCTCTCAACAGCCCCTCCCCCCTCCATCCCACATTTCTTCATCCCTCCCTCCTGCTGTGGATAAATTACTTGACGAGGGAGAAAAAAGAAGTGATGAGAGGAGGAGGAGGAGGAGGAGGAGGAGGAGGAAAATGAGATTAGTAGTGAGAGAGAGAGAGAGAGAGAGAGAGAGAGAGAGAGAGAGAGAGAGAGAGAGAGAGAGCATAATTTTCATTCATTAACAGAAACAAGAAAACAACAACAACAAAACAATAAGAAAAAAAAAAAAAGAGGAGAAGAAGAAGAAGAAGAAGAAGAAGAAGAAGAAGAAGAAGAAGAAGAGCAGGATACTAATTAAGAGGATGAGGTGGAAGAAGATACTGAAGAGGAAGAGGATATCCAATGAGAGGAGGAGGAGGAGGAGGAGGAGGAGGAGGAGGAGGAGGAGGAGGAGGAGGAGGAGGAGGAGGAGGAGGAGGTACAAACAGGTCTACAAGGAGTTAGGAATGTATGGAAGGAGGAGGAGGAGGAGGAGGAGAAGGAAGAGGAGGTCTGCGAACCCAGCTTAGAATGAATGCATAAATTTGTCGGGGAAAAGGAG
>NC_059262.1:4540000-4542500 GCF_017591435.1 Portunus trituberculatus | reverse complement strand
GTCCACCTCCCTAATGTAAGAGTTAACCAGTATTCTCAGTCTCTCACCACTATTCTGTCCACCTCCCTAGTGCAAGAGTTAACCAGTATTCTCAGTCTCTCACCACTATTCTGTCCACCTCCTTAGTGCAAGAGTTAACCAGTATTCTCAGTCTCTCACCACTATTCTGTCCACCTCCCTAATGCAAGAGTTAACCAGTATTCTCAGTCTCTCACCACTATTCTGTCCACCTCTCTAATGCAAGAGTTAACCAGTATTCTCAGTCTCACCACTATTCTGTCCACCTCCCTAATGCAAGAGTTAACCAGTATTCTCAGTCTCTCACCACTATTCTGTTCACCTCCCTGATGCAAGAGTTAACCAGTACTCTCAATCATTCATCACTATTCTGTCCACCTCCCTGATGCAAGAGTTAACCAGTACTCTCAATCATTCACCACTATTCTGTTCACCTCCCTAATGCAAGAGTTAACCAGTATTCTCAATCATTCACCACTATTCTGTCCACCTCCCTGATGCAAGAGTTAACCAGTACTGTCAATCATTCATCCCTCTCTGTGGCACACTCTGGAACTCCCTGCCTGCTGGTGTATTTTCATCTATGACCAGAAATCACTCAAGAGGGAGGAGGTTTCAACACAGTCATCCCATTCTTTTGGCTAACTCTCGATCCTATTCAGGGACTGGCAACTGCGGACCTTTTTTTAATTGCTTCTGTTGCCCTTGGCCAGTTTTTCCCCTCTTACACTAAAAGAAAAAAGCACAAACTCCCCCCTTCTCTCTCTCTTTCCCCTCCTCACCCCTTCACTCCCCATCACTTGGTAGCAGTAACATAGAGGCAGTGTTTCTATGCCCTGCCCAGCCGTACATCCACCGTGTCTAATGTTTACGACCCACGGAAGTATAGGCGTGGGTCGAGGCGTGGGTTGGGGCGTGGGGAGGACAGTGGGGAGTGGGGAGAGGAGCCCTGACACTCTTAAAACTCCGCGAAGCCTTAAGTCATGGTGTGAATCCCTGAGAAACCAGTGTAAGCCTGCAATGACGAGGCTTTAAAGGCAAACAAAAGAACGATTTTATGTGTTTTTATTGTTTTTCTTTGTTTTTTGATGTGTTGTGGGTGTTGGAAAGGATGAAAGACATGGGAGAAATACAAGCCAGGTGAATTTGGTACTTTTCTTTCAATTTTTTTCTTTTTTTCTTATTTTTCATCTTTTCTTCATCTTCCTCCTCCTCCTCCTCCTCCTCCTCCTCGTCTTCAATTAATCTCTACCATGACACGCTTACATATTCATTCTAGTTACTAATTGGTGATTCGATACAGCTTCAGAAATTTATGTGGGAGATTGAAATAGTGAAGACTGTGGCCATTAATCTTCTGACCTCCATAAACCCTTCCCAATCTCAATAAAATCGTCTTATCACACCCAAACTCGTGGTAAAAATGCGTCCTAGTACTGAAGGGGTTAAGGAAAACAAGATACTAGTTTTTTCATCTTTTCTTGTATTTTCTTTTTCTTTTATTAATTTATCTTAAGAAGGTGTACGCGAAAGTAAGCTAGAGAGATTGAAAAGTAGGCTACAGATCAACATAGCCTATCCCTTCCCCCAAACTCTTATTTCTCCTTTTTATTTATTTCTTATTGTTTTTCGTCATCATCATCATCATCATCATCATCATCATCATCATCATCTTCTTCTTCTTCCTCTTCCTCCTCCTCCTCCTCCTCCTCCTGAAAGCGAAACTAATTAGGAGTTAAAAAGTACTAATTCATAGCTATATCTCTTGCCCACTTTCCCATAAACTTTTCTTTCTCTTTTTTCTTTCTTCTCGTTCTTCGTCATCTAAAGGAAAAGAAAATAATATCGTTTCTTTTCTTTTCTTCTTTTTGGGAATGTGGGAAATTAAATAAAAGATGAAAATGAATAATATATGAATTTGAAAAGGAAAAGGGAAAAAGAAAAGAATGGGAATATATAGCAAAGAGTTTTAAATAAGGAAAACAAAAGAATGTCGAATTTTTTTTTTTCTTCCTTTTTTCTTGTTTTTTTTTTTTTGAACCGTAGGAAATTAGATAAAGGATGAAAATAAATAATATTATGAAAAGAGAAAAGGAAAAGGAAAAGAAAGGAATGAAAAAATATAGCAAAGAGTTTCAATTAAGAAAAATAAAAAAAAATATCGCTCATTTTTTTCTTATTTATTTATTTATTTATTATTTTTTGAAGATTGTAGAAAATGAAAAAAAAATGAAAAAATGATAACATGAAAATGAAAATGAAAAGAAAGGAATGGAAAATATAACACAGAGTTTCAATTAAAGAAAAAAAAAAAAGAATATCGAAAAATACGTAAAAATAAGAATATGAAAAATAAGAATAAGAAAAACACCAATTTCTCACAAAAACATCTTAAAAACATCCACATTTCGTCTCCCCAGCTTTAAAAACACCGATTTCTCCCCAAAACACCATAAAAACACCAATTTCTCCCCAAAAATAA
>NC_059262.1:4530000-4532500 GCF_017591435.1 Portunus trituberculatus | reverse complement strand
AATGGGTTGTTAATGGTGTAATGGGTTGTTAATGGAGTAATAAGGTAGTAGTAGTTGGTTAATAAGGTAATTATGTGGTTAATGGGTTTAAATGGGTTGTTAATGGGTTGTTAATGGTGTAATGGGTTGTTAATGGAGTAATAAGGTAGTAGTAGGTGGTTAGTAAGATAATTATGTGGCTAATGGGTTTAAATGGTTCATTAATGGGTTGTTAATGGTGTAATGGGGTTGTTAGTGTAAGAATGATGTTGTTAATGGGTATGAAATGGTTAATAGGAGGTTAGTCGGGTAATAAGATGGATATTGGCTTGTTAATGGGTTATTAATGGGGTTGTTTATGGAGTAATAAGGTTGTTAATGGGAATGAGATAGTTAGTATAGGAATTGAGGTTGTTAGAAGTAAATAGGTGGTTATTGGGTCGCTAATGGGTTGTTAATGGTGGTCGTTAATGGAGAAATAGGGTTGTTAATGGTAATGCGGTGGCTAATGGGTACTTGGTAGGTTGTTAATGGAGTAATGGGGTCGTTAATGGAGAAATAGGGTTGTTAATGGTAATGCGGTGGCTAATGGGTACTTAGTAGGTTGTTAATGGAGTAATGGGGTCGTTAATGGAGTAATGGGGTTGTTAATGGGGTAATGGGTTGTTAATGAAGTAATGGGGTTGTTAATGGAGTAATGGGTTATTAATGGAGTAATGGGTTGTTAATGGAGTAATGGGATTGTTAATGGAGTAATGGGTTGTTAATGGAGTAATGGGTTGTTAATGGAGTAATGGGTTGTTAATGGAGTAATGGGTTGTTAATGGAATAATGGGGTTGTTAATGGAGTAATGGGTTGTTAATGGAATAATGGGGTTGTTAATGGAGTAAGGGGGTTGTTAATGGAGTAATGGGTTGTTAATGGGGTAATGGGTTGTTAATGGGTAATGGGTTGTTAATGGAGTAATGGGTTGTTAATGGAGTAATGGGGTTGTTAATGGGTAATGGGGTCGTTAATGGGGTAATGTGTGTGTGTGTGTGTGTGTGTGTGTGTGTGTGTGTGTGTGTGTGTGTGTGTGTGTTCAGAAGTGGTTCAAGTGGTTCATTTGGTTCACTTTCAGCTGGAGGCGAAGAAGAAGCAAGTGATGGGAGCGATTACAGGCGTGAGTGTTGTCTGTATGTCTGTATGTCTAACCCTCCCTCTCTCTCTCTCTCTCTCTCTCTCTCTCTCTCTCTCTCTCTCTCATTATTTTCTTTTTTTTTTTCTTTTCAATTCAGTTTTTATTATTATTATTTATTTTTCTACGTGGTCTAGTTTGTTTTAATATAGTTTGTTGTGGCGCCTTATGATCACAGTGTTGCGGTGACTTCAACTCTCTCTCTCTCTCTCTCTCTCTCTCTCTCTCTCTCTCTCTCTCATGGTAAATATTTTCACATATAATTTATAATGTAGATAATATTAATTTCAACACATTTAATAGAAAATGCTAAAAAAAATAGTAGCATCCACAATAATAATAATAATAATAATAATAATAATAATAATAATAATAATAATAATAATATCAAAACACACACACCATCTTATTTTACCTTATTTCCCCAGGCGTTTGCAAAGTTGAAGGCGCCATTCCAGTACCTGCACCCTTCCTACTCCTACTACTACGCCCCCCAGCATTGGTAGAGGCGCGGCAGGGGCTGGGAAGGCGGCAGGGGGTAAAAAGCTAAGGAGGTATTGGATTAAGCACGTGGTAAGCAGACGCCTTTCAGCCGCCCTGCTCGTGACGTCATCTTAGAGACCGCGGGTGTAAACTAAAATTAAATACATTGGGTTAAAAATATTAGTAATCTGAGCCTATGTTAGTTTATAGTGTGTAATATTTTGTTTATTAGTTAATCTTCTATATAATGTTAATTTGTAGGGTTATGATTGTTATTCTTAAGAGTTTTGAGATTAAGTTTATATTTTATTTTTGGGGTTTTGTATGTAAGGAAGGTACTGGCTAATGGAAGACAAAAAAATGAAATATATAAAAAAAAATGAGTTTAAATGCCAGACCTAACATGAAAAGCACCAAAAGGATTATGAAATTTGGAGAAGTGTTCGATAATAAGGAACAAAGGTACGATGCAGCGAGGAGAGCGCGGCATTTTCAAAACACTGCTAGCGCGCTCCTTTTTAGCCAAGTAGAAGTGAAAAAAAAAGTGCTAAATATTTTTCTAACTCTTGTTATATGTTAATAAAAAAATAAAATAGTTGTTTTTTGTACATTTTTATTAAGAACACATCCCAACATCCATCCTCCCACAACAAATAAATAAATAAGGGATACATTTGCATAATTTACTGCCTAACTTAACCTAACCTAACCAATTCTACCTTCCAATGAGTGAGTATTGTACAGCTGACCCATCCTGACCTCCCTGCTTCCCCTAACCTAATGCTAAGTGTGACCTCGCGTGTCAGGTCAAAGGTTAAGGCAATTGTTCGTTTGTTTGTTTGTGTTTATGTGATTCATTC
>NC_059262.1:4502500-4522500 GCF_017591435.1 Portunus trituberculatus | reverse complement strand
CTTTTCTTCTTTTCTTGCCTCTCCTCTTGCTTTTCTTCTTATTTTTTAGTGTTTGAATGCTTTTTGAATGAGTTTTGAGGTGTTAGTAAAGAATATGTCTGTTTTTTTGTGTTTTATTAATCCTTTCAGCACCAGGACGCGTTTTCAAATTCTTTATGTTTACTATTTGCTGATTTTATACAGCTTTGGAAACTTATGTGTGGTTTTTCCTTTTTCCCCCTTTTTTTGTCCTCTCGTTGCTAAATTTAAGCTGTAAGGTCACCAGGACTCGTATACCACTCTCAGGGATATACTCAGGGAATATCCTACGTTTGCTCCCAGACTGTAGGATATTTATGCAGTCAGGTGTGCGATATCTGTGTATTTGTTTGGATTAAAATGGTGAAGACTGTGGCCATTAATCTTCTGACCTCCATAGACCCTTCCTAATGTCAATAAAATGGTCTAATCGTACACAAATCTCAAGGTAAAAACGTGTCCCAGTACTGAAGGGGTTAAAATTTTGAAGATTGTGGCCATTAATCTTCTGACCTCCATACACCCTTCCTAATGTCAATAAAATGGTCTAATCGTACACAAATCTCAAAGTAACAATGTGTCCCAGTACTGAAGGGGTTAAAATTTTGAAGATTGTGGCCATTAATCTTCTGACCTCCATAGACCCTTCGTAATGTCAGTAAAATGGTCTAATGGTACACAAATCTCAAAGTAACAATGTGTCCCAGTACTGAAGGGGTTAAAATTTTGAAGATTGTGGCCATTAATCTTCTGACCTCCATAGACCCTTCGTAATGTCAATAAAATGGTCTAATGGTACACAAATCTCAAGGTAAAAATGTGTCCCAGTACTGAAGGGGTTAAAATTTTGAAGATTGTGGCCATTAATCTTCTGACATCCATAGACCCTTCGTAATGTCAATAAAATGGTCTAATCGTACACAAATCTCAAGGTAAAAACGTGTCCCAGTACTGAAGGGGTCAAAATTTTGAAGACTGTGGCCATTAATCTTCTGACCTCCATAGACCCTTCCTAATGTCAATAAAATGGTCTAATGGTACACAAATCTCAAAGTAACAATGTGTCCCAGTACTGAAGGGGTTAAAATTTTGAAGACTGTGGCCATTAATCTTCTGACCTCCATAGACCCTTCGTAATGTCAGTAAAATGGTCTAATGGTACACAAATCTCAAAGTAACAATGTGTCCCAGTACTGAAGGGGTTAAAATTTTGAAGATTGTGGCCATTAATCTTCTGACCTCCATAGACCCTTCGTAATGTCAATAAAATGGTCTAATCGTACACAAATCTCAAGGTAAAAACGTGTCCCAGTACTGAAGGGGTTAAAATTTTGAAGACTGTAGCCATTAATCTTCTGACCTCCATAGACCCTTCCTAATGTCAATAAAATGGTCTAATGGTACACAAATTTCAAAGTAACAATGTGTCCCAGTACTGAAGGGGTTAAAATTTTGAAGACTGTGGCCATTAATCTTCTGACCTCCATAGACCCTTCCTAATGTCAATAAAATGGTCTAATCATACACAAATCTCAAGGTAAAAATGCGTCCCAGTACTGTCATTTAATTTAACAAGTTTTCAGTGTTGTATTTGTTATTATTATTGCTGTTATTATTATTACTATTATTATTATTCGAACTCCTTGTGTTATTATTATAGACATTATATTATTTCATACGGGTTTGAAATGGGAGAATGTTAAGTGTTGTTAGGGACACTCTGTTATACTGATAAGGTCTCTCTCTCTCTCTCTCTCTCTCTCTCTCTCTCTCTCTCTGTTGTATAAGTGTTTATATAAGTCAGGCGTGCGTAAAGTTGTCTTGGTAATAAAGAAATGGAAAAAATAAAGAAAGAAAATAATCTAGAGGAGAAAAATGGAAGGCAAGAGATGAGAATAAGACAAATAAATGATGAAATGAAATAGATAAGTGTAAATAACGAGAAAATTATAAAGAAAACAAGGAAATAATGAAACAATATGCAAAAAAAAATATATATCATAGAGAACTAGAAATTATGAGAACTTACATGAACGAGCCAAATGAAGAACAAACTAATGGAATAAAACAAGAAAATAAGAAAAAAAAGAATAAAGACTACCAAATAATAGGAGAACACTGTACGTAAATAAAAATAACTAGCACCAAGATGACGAAATAGTAAAGGAGGCATCAAACACTAGAAAATACTAAAGAAAGGGCAAACTAGTAGATGTGTAAAAATAACGAAAGAAGAAGAGGGAGTACCAAATAACTAGAAAGCACAAGATAAATCAGTGAAATAGTGAATAAAGAGCCAAAACACTTAAAAGATACGAAAGAAAGGACAAACTAACAGAATATAACAAAAAAACAAATAAATAGTGAATAAAGAACCAAAACATTTAAAATATACGAAAGAAAGGAGAAACTAATAGAATATAGCAGGAAAATAACAAAAAAATACATATAAGCTACCAAATAACTAGGTATATAATTAGAAAACACAAGATGAAATAATCAACAATAACAAAATAGCAAATAAACAAAAAAACACTTTAAAAAATACAGAAAAAATAAACGCACACTAAAACGATAAAGATAAACTAAATAGAGAAAATAAATATAAAAATGTAGCCCCGTTGGAAAGAGAGAGAGAGAGGGAGAGGCACAATTTGAGCAACTAAACCATGGCGGGCACAGGACAAGAAGTCACCAACGCAATTACCCTCAAAGGCTCGGCACAGCTGGTGTCCGACTTCTTCTGTGAGTACCATGACCTTTTGACCTCCTGACCTAACATATGGAAGCTTACTGGGGTCACTGGGGGCTGGGGGGCCGTGAAAACTGGGGTCTTAAATATGGCGGGTGGTTTGAGTGAATGTTTTTTTGTGTAGGTTAGAAAAAAAGGTTCAAATTTGAATAGTTTAAGTAGTTATGAGTAGTAATAGGAGTAAGTGAGTGTTTAGAATGACCATGTGTTTGTTGGTAAAGTGTGTGTGTGTGTGTGTGTGTGTGTGTGTGTGTGTGTGTGTGTGTGTGTGTAACGGTAAATGTTCCACTCATATTTACTAGGCCAGGATCATTTATAAGCAGTTTAATGTGCAAGAAACTGCCTGCTTCCTTTCTACGTGGAATTAAAATAAAGAACAATTGATCAAATGGAATAATCGAAATAAATAAGGGAGTTCCACAAGGCAAACATCCACTAATATTCACTCCACCCCTCCAGATATTTGCTTAGATAAATGAATAAATGAAATAAGAAAGGGAGTTCCACAATATAAACATCCACTAATATTCACTCCACCTTACCAAACATCCACTAATATTCACTCCACCCCTCCAGATATTTACTTAAAAAAGAAACAATAATAATAAATGGATTAACACATGAAATAAAGGGAAAAATAAATAAACCAATGAAATCAAGGGAGTTCCACAAGGCAAACATCCATTAAATTCCATGCTACCAGATATTTAGTTTGAAAAATAAATTAAAAATGGAAAATAAATATATAAAAGGCAATTTCAAAGGATAAGCAGTCACAAATATTCACTACACAAAAAAAAATGGATAAATAAGTAGATAAAGAATAAACAGAGAAGTTCCACAGGGCAAACATCCACTAAAATTCACTCCACTAACACACTAATCCACTAATATTCACTCCACCTGACCAGATTGGCAAAATAAAAAATAAATAAATAAATAAGGGGTTCCACAGGGTAAGAATCCACTGACATTTACTTCATCCACTAATATTCACTCCACTAACACACTAATCCACTAATATTCACTCCACCTGACCAGATAAATAAAATATGAATAAATGAATAAGGAGTTCCACAGGGTAAGAATCCACTAACATTCACTTCATCCACTAATATTCACTCCACATGACTAAATAGATATAAGAATATTAAAAAAAATGAATAAAAATGAGTTCCACAGGGTAAGCATCCACTAATATTCACTCCACCTGACCAAATAAATTAAAAAAAAAGTATTTCTATCTATCTGTCTATCTATCTATCTATCTATCTATCTATCTACCTATCTATCTATCTACCTATCCTAATCTATCTATCTACCTATCTATCTATCTATCTATCCATCCATCCATCCATCTATTTATCATCCACTAACACTCACCGTACCTTGACCAGATTACGGGATCAACAGCATCTTGTACCAGCGAGGCATTTACCCCCCCGACTCCTTCACCTTCGCCCAGCAGTACGGCCTCACTGTCTACACCACCACTGACAATGCTGTGAAAGACTACCTCAACAACATCCTGGCGCAGATCAAGGGTGAGAGAGAGAGAGAGAGTTGGGGTGGTGTTGAAAGAATGTGTTTGGAAGGTTTATAAGAGAGAGAGAGAGAGAGAGAGAGAGTTGGGGTGGTGTTGAAAGAATGTGTTTGGAAGGTTTATAAGAGAGAGAGAGAGAGAGAGAGAGAGAGAGAGAGTTGGGGTGGTGTTGAAAGAATGTGTTTGGAAGGTTTATAAGAGAGAGAGAGGTGAGAGAGAATGTGTTTGGAGAGAGAGAGAGAGAGAGGTTATGTAGAAAGAATGTGTTTTTGGAAGGATAGAAGGAAGATTTGATGATTGAGGAAGGGATGGATAATAGAGAGAGAGAGAGAGAGAGAGAGAGAGAGAGTATGGAAAGAAAAAATAGATGGGAAGAGAGGAATGGGGAAAAGTAAGAAAGGATAGCAAATGAGAGAGAAAGAGAGAGAAAAAATAGATGTACATGAAAAAAAGAAAGAAAGAAAAGAAAAAGGAAGATTACAAGAGAGAGAATATGAAAGATAGGATAACACAACAGAAAGAGAGAGAGAGAGACACACAGACAGACAGACAAACAGACAAAACTATTTCACACACACAAACACACACACAAACCAGCCTTCTCCTCTTACATAAAAAAAAAAAATAATAATAATAATAAAAATAAATAAATAAATGAAAAAAATGAATGACAATAACAAATTAACTAAACCCAAACTCAACCAAATCACATCCGAACCCTAAACTAACCCGTGAACGTGTGTGTGTGTGTGTATGTTGGTTACAGAGTGGCTGGAGGCTGGGGAGGTGCAGCGGCTGGTGTTGGTGGTGGCGAACGTGGATACAAAGGAGGTGCTGGAGCGATGGGACTTCATGGTGCAGCAAGAAACCGGCTTCACTGCTGAGGATGCCAAGGAGTAAGGCTGATAGATAGATAGATGGATAGATAGATAAATTAATTGACTGATTGAAGGATAGATAGATGGGTGAATTGATAGATAGATAGATAAATTAGTTGACTGATAGATGGATAGATAGATAAATTAATTGACTGATTGAAGGATAGATAGATGGGTGAATTGACAGATAGTTAGATAAATTAGTTGACTGATAGAAGGATAGATGGATAGTTAGATAAATTAATTGACTGATTGAAGGATAGATAGATGGGTGAATTGATAGATAGATAGATAAATTAATTGACTGATTGAAGGATAGATAGATGGGTGAATTGACAGATAGATAGATAAATTAATGGACTGTATAAATAGGTTAGGCCACACTTGAAAACTTTTAGACCATTTTATGACCTTTTAGAGACCATTAGTACTGTTTTCAAAGGTTACAACAATGAGTGCTTGTGTTTTCTAAGTGTTTGTCTTCCTCCTATCTTGAAACCATCACTGAAACCATGAAAATTTGATAGATAGATTGAAAGATAGGTAGACAGATAGATAGATAGACAGATAGACAGATAGATAGGCAGGTATAGCTATTTCTCTGCTATGGTTTCTTGATTTTTCTGCTCTCTCTCTCTCTCTCTCTCTCTCTCTCTTGATATTTATAATTATAGTTAATAATTTGCATCTTGTTTCTATTCATTTCTACCTGTTCTATTCATTCTACCCAAGAATATTTCATACATCTTAATCACTTTCTATACTCTTAAATTTAAAATACAGTTGTTTTTATCAATTTCACTACTCTTAACAATATTTCAGACATCTTAATCACGTCTCTTTCTTTTAAATTTGAAATGCATTGTCTTTGTATTAATTTTGCCCCATTAATTCAACTATTTTATGAAATTTACCTCTTTTATCTAACAATATTTTGGACATTTTAATCTTTTTCAATACTCATAAATTTGAAATGCAGTTGTTTTTGTTGATTTTCACCCCTTCAAATTCAACCAGTACTTCTCAACAATATTTCAGACAACTTCTTACACTCTTAAATTTGAAATACAGTCGTTTCTTTCAATTTCACTCATTAATTCAACCAGTACTTCTCCCCAGCATTATTTCTGACACCTTAACCCCTTCAGTACCATGACGTGTTTCCATATTCCTTCTGGTTACTATTTGGTGATTTTATACAGCCTCAGAAACTTGTGTGGGAGTTAGAATAGTGAAGACTGTGACCATTAATCTTCTGACCTCCATAGACCCTTCCTAATGTAGATAAAATGGTCTAATCACACCCAAAACTCAGGTAAAAATGTGTTCCAGTACTGAAGAGGTTAATCACTTCCTTCACTTCACAGTGGCAAGACTGGAAACAAAGACCTCAAGCTGATACAGAAGGAGATGCGAGAAGTTATCAGGCAGATCACAGCCTGCGTCACCTTCCTCCCCCTACTGGACTGTGTGTGTGAGTACTGGAGGTGGAGCTGGAGGGTGGAAGTAGAGGATTAAGGTGGAGGTGGAGGGAAGAAATGGAGGTGCAGGGTAGAGGTGGGTGGGTGGGTGGAAGTGGAGCTGCAGGGTAGAGGATGGAGTGTGGAAGTGTAGGTGGAGATGGAGGGTGGTCTTTGTGTTTGGATGAGAAGTGGAAAGGTAGTCTGTGTGTGTGTGTGTGTAATAATAATAATAATAATAATAATAATACAATACTTTGGTTTATTAGAATGGTAACTAGTACTGAGCCAAATCTTCATAATACCCTACTTTCACATACACCCTTATATCCTAACACCTATACATCCACAGGCTCGTTTGACCTCCAAGTGTACACCCACAAGGACACCAAGGCCTCGGAGAAATGGATAGAGTCACCACCTTGCTTTATCGCCAACTCTCAGGAAGTCCGCCTTAAATCCTTCTCCACATCCATCCAGCGAGTCGACACCTGTGTTAGCTATAAGATGGATGACTGAGGTGGTGGTGGTGGTGGTAGTAGTGGTGATTGTGAATGAATGAAGGAAGTAAATGGTGATGGTAGTGATGAATGGATGAAGGAATAGATGTGGTGATGATAGTGGTGCTTTGAGGGGTGATGTGGTGGTGCTGGTGATAGTGGATGGATAAAGGTTCGGTTTGATGGTGAGGGTGGTGTTTGAAGGCTCTAATGGTGATGATGAGTGGATGAAGGATAGAAATGGTGGTGATAATGCTTGAAGTCTTTAATGGTGGTGATAAGTGAATGATGGAAAAGATATGGTGATGATGGTGATGATAAGCGGATGAAGGAAAAAATAATAGTGATGGTGAGTGGTGGTGAAGTCTACATTTGATAGTGATAAGTGGTGAATGAAGGAAATAATGATGATAATAGTGTTTGAAGTAATTTTGATGGTGATGAGGTGGATGGGTGATGAAAAAGATGGTGATGGTGATGGTGAATGAAGATGTAAAAGATGATGGTGTTTGAAGGCAAGTGGTGATAATAACGATGGTAGATTTTAGATATAGTGTCCTCATCATTTAATTTTGTTTATCCTCAGTTACCATCTAGTATTATCTATTCTTTTTTATCTATATCATTTTTCATTATTGCTGTTTTTATCTGACCTTATCTTATGTTACCTGAGCAATCTTCCTCCTCTTCCTTTTCCTCTTCTTCTTCTTCTTCTTCTTCTTCTTCTTCTTCTTCTTCCTGTCTTTCCGAATTTGTAGAAAGCCCTGGTCACTGTCTCATCTCCTCCTTGGTCACTTTCATCTTCTCTTCCTCCTTCTCTTCTTCCTCTTCCTTATCACTTTTATCTTTTCCTCCTCTTCTTCTTCCTCTTCCTGTCTTTCTGAGTTAGTAGAAAGCCTTGTTCACTGTCTCATTCCCTCTGCCTCCTCCTCCTCCTCTTATTCTTCCTCTTCCTTGGTCTCTTTAATCTTTTTCTTCCTCTTCCTGTCTTTTCAAGTTTGTAGAAGCCTTGGTCATTGTCTCCCTTTCTTCTCCCTCCTCCTCTTCATCTTCCTCAATTTCCTTGGCCACTTTCATCTCTTCCTTTTCCTGTCTTTCCAAGTTTGCAGTTCTGAGTCTTCACTATTTTTTTCCTCTTGTTCTTAATTCAACATTTTAAGGTTCTGATTGGTCATATACTCATTCACGTTCTCTTATGCTCTTCCTCATTCATGTCTCACACTTTACCTCATTAATGATTCTTCCTCTTTCCTTTTTTTTGAGTGTGTTTGGTTGTCAGATAAGTAAGGAGGAGGAGGAGGAGGAGGATGCTGTCCTTGTAATGTCTTGTAACTGTTTCCTTTGCTTGTTATTCTTGTTCTGTGTTGTCTTTTTTAGTGATAGGAAGGATTAGTAAGGAGGAGGAAGAGGTGGTGCTGTACTGTTTTGTAATTCCTTCCTTGTTATTCTTTATTATAATTGTCACTTTTACTTTTATTCCTATCTTTTCCAGCAATGTTACAAAAGGTTACTCAATTATTCTGTTCATATTGTTAGAAGAATAAGGAGGAGGAAGAGGAGGGTGTTATAGTGTACAGTAATTCCCTCCTTCACTTCCTATTCTTCTGTCATCTTTTCCGGCAATGTTACGAAAGGTTACTCAATTATTCTGTTCATATTGTCAGAAGAATAAGGAGGAAGAGGAGGAGGTGCTGTAATGTTTTGTAATTATCTCCTTTACTTGCTATTCTGTTATCTCTTCTAGCAATGAAATGAAAGATTACTCCATTCCGTTTATATTGTCAGAAGAGTAAGGAGGAAGAGGTGGGTGCTGTTATGTATAGTAGTAATTATTGTCTCTGTTTGTTATTCTTCTCTATCTTGTTTTCCCGCGATAATAGGAAACAGCACACTTCGTAACCTGCTTTTGTATCTAGCCAGCCTTTCTTCCTACCGAGTCATAATAGTACACGTTGATCGTTGTCCTCTTCATAAGTCAGTGTCTTGAAATAAACCTCTGACACATTCCAAAGTTCAAAGGTCAAGGGTCCAGACAAGGCATCTCATTCCAAGGGCAGATGTGGTGAAGTCTTTGCTGTGGTGGTCTGCTGCAGTGAAGTCTTTGTTGCTGTGATGTCTTTGTTGTGGTGAAGTCTTTGCTGCGGTGAAGTATTTGCTGTGGTGATATCTTTGCTATGGTGAAGTCTTTGCTGTGGTGAAGTATTTGCTATGGTGAAGTCTTTGCTGTGTTGTCTTTGGTGTGGTTTGTGAAAGAGGCAAGCACATGACACAGAAGTAAAGTAAGGAAGCTGATCTTTATGTTTTAAGCCTGTATGATAACTGGTCTTACATTTTGCTACCTGTTTTTTGTTTTTTTTTTACTCTTATAATAAACTTGACTTTTTAATGCTCTTCTCATTATCCTTTTTTTTTCTTATACCATGTGGGCTTTTTTTTATGGGAATTTATGGGCTAAAGGGGCTACTTTTTGTGGTACCTCCTATCTCAGAGCTCACCCACTAGGAAACCATTGCCCCGAGTGAGGAAGCCCAACCTACACTCGGACCGTGGGCAGGATTCGAACCCGTGCGCTTGGAGACCTCTCGGACCCCAAAGCACGCATGGTTCCACTACCACGGCGTAAACCTGAAGCAGTATTGTCAGAGTAAGGAAGTTTTTAGTTTTATTTGCCTCATTTTGCTTTCATTACTTATTTGGTTTAACATAAGAAGTTTAACCGAGGGAAGATGAGAAGAGGATCATTGCAAATACTCCTATGAAAAAGTGGACTCCCCAAAAAAACAAATAATGACAGAAAATATGTATACACTAGACACTGTTAACCCCTTCAGTATTGGGACACATTTTTACCTTGGTTTGTGTACGATTAGAACATTTTATTCATACTAGGAACAGTCAATGGAGGTCAGAAGATCAATGGCCGGTCTTCACTATTTAAATCCCTTACATGAGTTTCTGAACCTGTATAAAGTCACCAAATAGTAAGCAGAATGAATGTGGAAATGCGTCACGGCACTGAAGGGTTTAACTAGTGAAGTGTCTTGAAAACCTCTCTCTCTACTGCTTATTCCTTCAACTACCCTGTCATTTTTCTGTCCCAGCACACATGTTAGGGATGAGGCAAGTTGTACACACATGACAATAATTCTGGCCACATCACATCACAAGTTAATAAAGTTAGCCATAAGGACCATCACATCACAAGAGGTTCAAATTCAAGACATATTTCAACCAGTGAGTAGCTGTGAACAAGTTAAGTTAGTTCAGCCAGTAAGTAGCCATGAGTAAGTGAATAGACAAAGTTAGCCATAAGACCACCACATCACAAGAGGTTCACACTCAAGACATATTTCAATCAGTGAGAAACTGTGAATAAGTTAAGTTAGTTTAGCCAGTAAGTAGCCATGAGTAAGAGAATAGACAAAGAATAAGAACCATCACATCAAAGGTTTATATTGAAGACCCAGTGAAGAGCTGTGAATTAATTGATAAAGTTAGTCGTAAGAACCATAACGATAGAGTACATTATAGACACAAAAAAGATAATTCAACCAGTAAGTAAATAGACAAGTTATCTATAAGAACCATCACATCAAAGGTTTATATTGCAGACCCAGTGAAGAGCTGTGAATTAATTGATAAAGTTAGTCGTAAGAACCATAACGATAGAGTACATTATAGACACAAAAAAGATAATTCAACCAGTAAGTAAATAGACAAGTTATCTATAAGAACCATCACATCAAAGGTTTATATTGCAGACCCAGTGAAGAGCTATGAATTAATTGATAAAGTTAACCATAAGAACCATAATAAGAGATTACATTATAGAAAACAACAATATTTCAACCAGTAAGTAAATAGAGTTAGATAAGAACCATCCCATCATAGGTTACATTCTAGACCAGGTGTGGGCAAACTACAGCCTGCCAGAGGAATTAGTGCAGCCCAACAGATGTAAGTAAATTTGAAAGAGCAAATTAATAAAGAACGCCAAATAATATTGAGCATTTTATTTTCTCCCCGCAAGTGTACTCATGCGTGTGAAAGTGGCTTTTTCTTTAGAAGCTTTTAATTTTGTGTGTTAAATATCAATGATTTTGGGTCAATATAGTATGCAGCCCTTTAAGATTGTGATTTTTTTAATGTTGGTCCTAGCACTGAAAAATTTGCTCACCCCTGTTCTAGACACCAAGATATTTCAGCCAGTGAGGAGCCGTGAGAAGGTAAATAGAGACACAAAATAATTAATGATCATATATTTTATGGAATGTGAGTTGTAACAGTATACAGATGACTTGTTACTCCTGGAATGAAGGGGGAAAGGACAAACTGATATAGTACACTGTGGTAACAAAACGCATGACGATTATTCAATATTTTGTTCGCTTTGGTCTTCATGGAAAGGTTTGTTCCCTGCATGGTACACACACTGCTTCCCTGCCTTCCTGTACACACACCCTGCCTCCCTGTCTTCTGTCTCTCAGCCTTGTCTTTCTGTGAAGCAAGCCAACACTCGTCTTGGCACCACATTTCACTCACACTCACACACACCCATGGATGCAGTGTAAGTGTATCTAATGAGGACCTTGCAAATCTATTCTCTCTGATAAACATTCCAATTCTACCCTCAAGACTATTTTTATCTGTACACCAATTCTTTCATAAACTTTCTCTTTCAATTCTGCCTCTTCAAATTTCTTTATAGGGTTTTCTTTTACTATGCCAACTTTTTCATAAACTGTTCTTCTTTTTGTTTAATTTCCCAACAATCTCATGAGGATTTTCTATTTTCACATCTACTCTTTCATAAACTATTCCTCATTCCATTCTATCTTCTCACAATTAATTTCATTCCTGCTTCTATTCTTTCCCTCACAAACTTCACTTCACCTTCCCTAGACTATCAAAATTTGTGTATTCTATCAAAAGTAGGTCCTCCACTACACATTATCCATTCTATAACTGCTAAACTTCTCTTCTTTGTTTCATTGTACCTTTTTTAAAACTAGTAATTATCTTTTCCTTTCCCAATCTGTCAACCACACTCACTTTTCCATCTATATTTCTCATTCTACCTCACAAACTATTCTTTTCCAACATGCCTCCTAATTCCATGCTTCTATTTAATTTCTTACTCCACAGTTTCCTCTTACCAATATTGCCTCCCTCATCCCATAACCTTACATCTCAAATATTTACAGCACCTTTATATAAATCAACACTCTTCTAATCCGCCTTCCACATATCACAATCAGTAATCTAAACCCACGTACAAAGACAACTGGTTCCTGGTCATCCTTGTAGCCAGAACCACAATCAGTTTAAGTGCTTGATGTGACTACTCTCTCTTTCACTCCTACCACACTTTCCCCCTTCCTCATCTCCTGGGATTTAAGAGTGGTGTCCTTCAAATGCCTAGTACTGACTGGTTTTCTGGCTACAAGAACTAATAGTTGTTTGTTTACCTTCCTATTGCACCATTCATTAATATCTTATAGCACTTTCTTTTATTTCTATCTTATTTACCTATCTATCTATCTGTTCTTAATAATTTTTTCTATGGTACATGTGTTATCTATCTTCCTTTCAGTACTTTATTTATTTGTAGCTCTATCTATCTATTTATCAGTCCACAAGTCTCCTCTACTGTATCTATAAATTTCTCTTTCACTATTCCCTCTTCTCAACTTGACTTCTATCTATCAAATCTTCTACGACCTTCTCTAGTCTCTATCTTTGCTTCACTAACTCCTATTACTCACCTGAATCTTCTTGGACTTAGATATCTTCACACATTTCCTACATTCATTCACTCTATACCACTAAAAACTACTCCCGTTTGTCTTCTGATTTCTTGCGGACTTTAAACCCTCCCTCATATTACTCTACTTCCTTATTACTTCTTGTTCTCTACACCAATTCTCACTTCTTTTCATCTATCACTACTTCACTTTTCCTATACTCTCTTTCATCTAGATTCCCTTCAGCTCCTCTTATTTACATTCTCTCTAGTGACTCCTCCCTCCGGCCCCTCACCTAGCCCCTCTAGTCCCCGTAATCCCTGACTAACTCTGTAACTCTATGCTGTGATACTAGCCTTATAAATAAAGTAAGATATATTCGCTTAGATAACTTATTCCACTACAGGTGACTATATAATCATTTAGTGCAAAACGTACTGATCAAGTATGTCTGGTGAAGCTGGATGTGGTAATGGATGGGCAAGGATGTACAGTAAGGCATGATCTGCTCTAGTGTAAGGTTAAAAGCACCATCTTTCATGTCATGTTCCTCTAGTCACAGTCTTCACCAGTTCTCTCTCTCTCGGTTTTGAAAGTTTTACACACACACACACACACACACACACACACATGGAAACTTAACTTCTAATATTCACCTTATTCTTGACCTTATTCTCTCTGTTTTGAAAGTTGTACATATCTCGGAACTTCAATTATTTCATCTTCTTATCTTTACACTGTGTCTTGACTAACTATCTTTGTATTGAGAGTTACACATACCTTGGAACTTAAATCATTTCACATTTCAATATTCACACAGTGTCTTAACCACCTCTTGGGAATTCAAAGTCTTTCTCACACACACACATACGTACACTCTCTGAATCTTCAACGACAGCCTCCGAAAATGCATAAATAAACGTACATATAGCAGGAATCTATTAATTAATACATAGGAAAGCTTCAGCGACAAAACAAGCACATAACAGCTGATTAACATAACCTTTCACTGAGACACAAAGAAAATAAACTACGATAAATAGGAAGCCGAGTCTACACTGGCTTAAAACAAACACACCAAACAAAAAAATGAACTTACAAATAAAAAAAAAAAAAAAGCTTGTGATATGACACTGGCTCAAAATCAACACAAAATAACAACAATGAAGTCAAAAAGAGTCACAATCAACTCTGTACAGTGATATATTGGCAATGTACAACACCCTTTGGCACAGACACGCAAGGCTCCCCCCCGATGTTCCTCCCCCATCACCCTGGCACCCTACGTCACTTCAAATCCCTTCCCGTCACTCCCCATCACCTCCCTTCACTTCCTGTCACTCTGTCAACCCTCCCTTCAATTCCCATCACCCCTGTTCACTCCCTGTCACTTCCATCATCCCCCTTCATTTCCTATCACCTCCCATCACCTCTGTTTGCTTCCCTGTCACTCTGTCAACTCTCCCTTCACTTTCTGTCACCCTCCCTTCATTTCCTGTCACCTCCCATCATCACATTTCACTTCTCTTCACTTCCTGTCACTCTCTTTCACCTTCCCATCACCCTCGTCACTGCCCTTCACTCCCCCGTCACACCAAACCACTCTCCTTCCCTTACTGTTACTCTCAGTCAACCTCCCTTCAATCTCTGTCAGTTCCCATCACTTCCCACCATCCCTTTGTCACTCCCCATCATCCCAAATCATTTCCTATCCCTCCCCATCACTTCCTGTTACCCTTCCATAACCTCCCTTCACTCTTTATCACTTCAAGTCACTTCCTTCACTCCCCATCACTTTCTGTTATTCCACCATTATCTCCCTTCATCCCCCATCACTTCAAATCACTTCCCATCACTCTCATTTACTTCCCTGTCATTTTCTGTCACCCCCCCATCACTTTTCTTCACTTCCCATCACTCTTACTTATTTCCTGCCATTTTCTGTCGCTTCCCATCACTCTCATCTACTCCCTGTCATTTCCCATCACCGCCTTGCCCCTGGAAGCACTTGGTATCGATCCCTGGTTTGGCCGTTCCTTGGTCACTCAGAACACTCCAATAGTCCAACAATAATCCGTCATTCACTCCACTTATGTTCTCTGGTCAAGTTCCACCTAAGACAATCCCCACATGCTGAGTTTGAAGTTACTCTAAGCTCACCTAACAATGGGATTTACTATGGAAGAAATGCTTATGGGGGTAAAGTATATTGGGTTTTTAGTTCTATAAGTAGTGGAAGGATATATTCACTCAGATTCCACCATGAAAAATGTCCCCATGATAAAATATTTGACTCTAACCTAACCTAACCTAACCTCATCTAACTTAACCTAGCCTAACCTAACTTATCTAATCTAATCAAACCAAATCTAACTCAACCTAACCTAATATTCTCTAGTCAAATCTACCTAATTTAAGCAACCACAGGCAAATCACAAATGGGAAACACACATGGGGAAAAAGACGCCATGAGTGAAAGTTATCAATTCAATAAACATGGATGCGTTCACTATTTTGTGGATAGAAGCTTTGGACGTGGACTGGTGGAGAGGTGGAGGGGGCGGCGGGCAGTGGATGATATGGCTGGTGGCTGGCGGTGGGTGTGCTGGTGGTCAGTGGCGGTGTGCTGGCGTCTGGCGAGAGGTGAGTGGGGTGTGCTGCAATATGTACAGATGTGCGGTGATGAATGTGAGTGAAGTGTGAGGAAGTGATGGTGGTGATGTGTCCAAAGTGAGTCACTATACAAGGCGGCAATGTGACGTTGAAGAGAGAAAGTCAATCTGGAACCGTGGAATGAGTTAGGTTAGGTTAAGTTAGAGGGAAATATGACGTTTGAAGAGAAGAAAGTTAAATGCCAATCTGGAACCGTGGAATGAGTAAAGTCAGGTTACGTTATTGGCAGATGTTTGAAGAGAAAAAGTCATGTTAATTTGGAACCATGGAATGTTATCTGACCAAACCAATTAACTAAACATTTGACTGACAGGTGAGACAAAACAAAGATGCTAATCTGTCACTCTGGAGCCATGGAATGAGTTACCTAACCTCACCTCACCTCACCTAACCAATAAACTAACTCTTTTGAATCTTTTATGGAGGCTACAATTCCAGTGGCCTTTTTTTTTTTTTTTAATATCCACATTTTTGCCCTTGGTAGTTCTCCCTCTTACATAAAAAAAAGTAAATAAATAAATAAAAAAGGTGACATGTGAGGGAAAGTGAAGGTGGCAATCTGTCAGTCTAGAGCCACAGAATGAATTACCTAAACTAATCTAATCTAACCTAACCAGTTAACTAGACAATTGAGTAACAAATGAAGGAAAGTGAAAGTGGCAATCTGTCACTCTAGAATCAGAAAATCAACCTCCCTAAGACATCTGAAAGTGAAAGACAATGAGAGAAAGTGAAGCCATATAAATCTATCAATGAATCACAAAAATAGGCAACATTTTAAAACACTTCAAGGCATCACAAAATTACACGTTAGATTCAAAAGATGGACTGTAAACTAAACACCACAAACTAACATTGAAGGCAAAATTAAGTGAAAAATAACTCGAAAATAAAGAAAAATCAGTGTCAAAGAATCTCAAGCACTTCATAGCCACTCGCCCTTCGGAAAACTGAAAAAACATGAGACCGCTGAGAATGACGCATAAAATTGACAGCATCATAGAATTCTTGGTGCTTTGTTGCCTTTTAAATCTGAGTAAAGTGTTGAAAGGAGGTGGGGGACTGAAGGAAGGAGGGCTGGTGGGGGGCAGTGAAGGTGGTGGTGGTGATGGTGGTGAATTAAAGGTGATTGTCTGTGTTAGTGGCATGAGTTGTGATATGTTTGGCGATATAGTGTGTGCTAATCTTTACTATTTCAAATGTGGCAGCTACTACTACTACTACTACTACTACTACATTCCTACTACTACTACTACTACTAACATTCCTATTCCTACTACTATTCCAACACTTACTATTACATTACTATCATAAAACCAACTACAACTGCTACTACTACTGCAAATAGAGTAGTGTAACCATCTTAATCTTAGCCACTACAGTCTTACAGCCTTGGAAACAGACACAGCGCCATTCATGTCAACCTTACACAATACATAAATAAAATAATAAATAGATAAATAAATAAATAATAACTGTATTGGAAGATTTAAAACACTGAAGGGAAAAAAAAAGTATTGGAAGACTTAACACTGAAAAAATAAAAATAATAAAGTAAATGAAACAAATAAAAATAAAAATAAAAAGACTAGAATAAAATAATATCTCCCTTAAAATCATCTTTTTTTTCTTTTTCTTTTTTTTTTATCCCAGTAAAGTTATCGCAGTTTGGAAAAATATGTACTGACTGGAAAAACACTATTCATGACACTCCCCATTATGAAGGCTGGTATGGGAAGGGTGGGGAGGAGGGGAGCAGGCGGAGTAATACGTAAATACACAAAATACACACAGATATTGAGTTGTGGTGCTGTTTCGTGTCGTAAAACCTTCTATTTTGATTTCCTGTTACGTGAGAATGACTCGGTGTTAGACTGCAGTGGCTAGACTGTAATGGCTCCCCTTGTTATAACAGCTCCTGGTTACTATTACTTCTTGTGCTGCTTCTCCTACCTACTACTACTACAACTACCTACCATTAATATTCACAACTTGCATCGTCCAACTACTACTATTGTAACTATTCACCTGACGACTACAATTTTCACGACACCTCCTGGTTTTCGGTTTATATTTTTGACACTATTACTGCATAGACACATCTCAGCCCGTCCTGGAATGTTGCAACCCTTCCCTGCGCTCTACACCCCTTAGAACAGAGAGAGAGAGAGAGAGAGAGAGAGAGAGAGAGAGAGAGAGAGAGAGAGAGAGAGAGAGAGAGAGACCCACTTCTGTATTCTTATCTCAAAAATGTCTCTCTATGCCACCAGAATCAATGACATTTCTCTTCTGCTTCCATATCACCACTTTCAATAAATGTTTCTATGCCACAAGAATCAATAACACTTCTTTCTTCACCATTAACACCATTTAACGATTCTCTTTTGCTTCCGTATCACCACTATTCAATAAACTGTCTTTCTTTCTCTACGGGCAGAATCATTAACACTTCTCTTGTGTTTCTGTATCACTATTGAATAAACTGATTCTTCCAATACTGCCATGATCAATAACACTTCTTTCTTTATCATTAACATCAATAAATGGTTCTCTTCTGCTTCTGTATCATCACTTATCAATAAACAATACTTCTATACTGCCAGAATCAATAACACTTCTTTCTTTACCATTAACATCAATAAATGGTTCTTTTCTGCTTCTGTATCATCACTTATCAATAAACAATGTCCTTCTATACTGCCAGAATCAATAAAACTTCTTTCTTAACATCAATAACTGGTTCTCTTCTGCTTCTGTATCATCACTTATCAACAAACCATTTCTTTCAACATCATCAGAATTCATAACATTTTTTTTCTGCACTCTTGACATCAATAAACATTACTTCTCTCTTGCCTTTCTATACTGCTGAAGTCATCAACACTTCTTGTACCATTAATCAGTAGACATTAGTAAACACTGCTTTTGTAAAACCACCATCAATAATTGTCTTCCTGTACCAGTGTCACCAGTAAAACATCTTATTCTTGATCATAAACTTCACTTAACACTCATTCTTCGGTTATAAGTCTCCATTAACACCTTCTCTATCACAGGTTACAATGTTTTCTGCCAGGATTAAGTTGTTTTTCTTCTCTATACTGCCTTCATTACTATTTCACTTCTACATCATTATCTTCCGCAAACACCTTTCTTTATATACGATTATCCCTTTTCTTCTTCATCTTTCTCGAACACTTCCTTTTGGCATTTATCATCACTACTTTCACCACTTCTTCATAAACACCCCTTCCATGTATCCAGTCTCCATTAATGCTTTGATTCTGTAGCTAAAAACATTATTCACATTTGCTGGTAATTTCCCTCACATCACATCACATTTCCTGTCTCATAAACTTTTACCTCACACAGAGCAGCCATACATGACCCTCACATGAAATACTAACACTATTCTCTCTATCAAACCACACATTGACACACTTTCCTCTTTGTCTTCCGTATATAAACACTCAGCAACAATACACCACCTCCCATCTCTTCAAATCACAAACTCAGAAACAGGAGCAACAATTAAACCTCTTAAATCTTATAGATCTTTTCACATCAGACTTCTCTCAGACACTCTCTACTAGCATACCCTTGTGTTGTGGTGTGTGAAGGCTGTACCAAGGCTGAAATCCAATACTGTGAGGGAGTTGGGTGTCTGAGGTGTGTTGGTAGGGAGGAGAGGATGAGTGTGTGTGATGAATGAGTGAGTGAGTGAGGGAGATAGGGAGGAGGATGAGTGTGGGTGTGTTGGTAGTGAGGTAGGAAATCGTGAGTTTGTGAGTGAGGGAGAGATGTGTGTGTGTGTGTGTGTGTGTGTGTGTGTGTGTGTGTGTGTGTGTGTGTGTGTGTGTGTGTGTGTGTGTGTGTGTGAGAGGGATCTGTGGCTGGAAGACGGGTGGTATGTGGTAATGGTAACGTGGAAAGAAGTAGGAAGATCATTTTAAACTAGTGATGGATAAGGAGAGCATAGATGGACTGAATAAGAAAAATGTATCTATGTGTGTCTCTCTCTCTCTCTCTCTCTCTCTCTCTCTCTCTCTCTCTCTCTCTCTCTCTCTCTCTCTCTCCTATCACTTGTTCATTTTTGTGTTTTTGTATCCGTTTTCTGCGATGCACTCAAAATATTTACACTTGTTAAGATTGAGTTGTGTGTTTTAGAGTTTCTGAGTGTATGGACAGAGTGGCGTGTTTTGTGAAGTGTGTGTGTGTGTGTGTGTGTGTGTGTGTGTGTGTGTGTGTGTGTGTGTGTGTGTGTGTGTGTGTGTGTGTGTTTCTGAGCTTGACGCACACCACAGGACTCTTCTAAACACACACAGACACACACACATAGAAGAATACATTTGATTAGACCCTTTTCCTCTCTCAACACCTCACCAACACCTCTCTACACAAACCAAAACAAACCAAACTCCTACCAACAACA
>NC_059262.1:4477500-4497500 GCF_017591435.1 Portunus trituberculatus | reverse complement strand
GAACATGAAAGATTAGACCTATGGGTTCAGTCTGTGACCTGCCTGGCCTGCAGTGAGTGAGAGATGAGGCAGACAATGGGTGAGAGAGGGGCAGCGGGTCAGGACATTGCTTTGTTGACGTATTTGAAGGATTGAATTATTAGGGTTTCTAAGTACTGGGTGGCGTTGGTTCACTTGTATGTTGTCCTGGAGCTTATCACCGCTAGGTTATGACATGGCATCACTGTCAAATCATCAGTTATAACAATAGACTACTTACGTTTGCCAGAGACTGTTTGGTTCCAGGTGACCGTGACCGTGACACCACCAGGCAGCCAGTGACCGACCCACACACTGCTGTCCGCTTTGTGTCTTCAACGGTGTATAAATAGTAAACCTCTGATTACTGAGGCTACAGACACACTATTTTCTTCCTTATGATCACTACCGTCACAGCCTTCACCACTCACAGTAACTGCTGGTGTCATGGCCTGCCTGGCTACCAGCGCAGCGCAAGTAGTACACACACAACGGTGGCTCACGGTTAACTAATGGCCAAACACACACACACACACACACACAGAGCCACCCACCCTCACCCCCACACCCTCCGGTGACGACTATACCACAAGCGTTTGGCAACAGTACTAATTTTCTAAAATCAACATTAATACAATACATACATACGTACACACATGCGATGTACCTATTTGTTGGTGTATATATATATATATATATATATATATATATATATATATATATATATATATATATATATATATATATATATATATATATATAGATAGATAGATAGATAGATAGATAGATAGATATATATATATATATATATATATATATATATATATATATATATATATATATATAGATAGATAGATAGATAGATAGATAGATAGATAGATAGATATAGATACAGATGCAATGATGACTACTAGTAATAACGTCATAACTTTTTAAGTCAATATAAATTCACGAGCTTAGGAGCAAATTGTGTATCATAGTCCTTTTGTGATACAAATAACATGCTACTATGAATAAGAGAGAGGTATTAATACTGATAATAAAAAATAAATAAAATAAAATAATAATAAAAATTACAATAACAATAATAGTAATAATAAAGATAATAATAATAATAATAATAATAATAATAATAATAATAATAATAATAATAATAATAATAATAATAATAATAATAATAATAATAATAATAACAATAATAATAATAATAATAATAATAATAATAATAATAATAATAATAATAATAATAATGCTGGTGGGATATTATTATAATAATTTTTATCATTATTAGAGAGAGAGAGAGAGAGAGAGAGAGAGAGAGAGAGAGAGAGAGAGAGAGAGAGAGACACTAGTGTTAATGTAGTCCAATGAGGAGGCAACCTGTATAAGGATGAATGGAATTGATTTGACAATAAAATTTTTCCTCCCGTGGGGAATGTAGGCATACCACCTCCTAAGGCTGTGCGGGGCTGGAGCGCAAAAATGCACCATCAAATCCCATTGTCCTACCCTTTCCCCGCTACGGTGGATTTTCTTCACTTATAGACGGTTACTTGACGGTTATGTATTGCACTCTGGAACTCAGCCCTGGTGTGTGGCTGCCAAGTGTTGCTACTGAGAAATTATAAGGCCAGGATTGGCAAGGACTCAAGTGCTGGCGTCTGTACATGGTGAGCTAATGTATTAAATCTGTGGTGTGGTAATGTGATGTAATGCAATGTGATGTGATGCAATGTTGTGTGGTGATGTGATGTAATGCAATGTGGTGTTGTGATGCGATGTTGTGTGGTGATGTGATGTGATGAGATGTAGTGTGGTGATGTGATGTGGTGTTGTGAGGTATGGTATGATGTGATGTGATGTGGTAGTGTAGTGTGATGATGTGGTGCTGTGCTGATGCTGTGGTAGTGAGCTGGGTGTGGTGTGGTGTTACTGCTGTTTTTCTCTCTCTTTTCCCTCTCGGCATCACACTCAGTAACAAAGGAGACACAAACAGGAAAAACAATCCATTTCATTTTCTATTCCCAAAAAAGTCAAGAAAGGAGTTTTTAAAAGAAGAAAAAGTGCTTCAGATTAAAAAAAAGGTGAAAATGAACACACACACACACACACACACACACACACACACACACACACACACACACGGGCACTTACTTGAGTTTTCCAGAGGGAATGGGATGTGCTGAATGCAAACGTCATGGTACCATCCATACGCCTGGAGAAAGAGAGAACATACTTAAGCTTCTCTCTCTCTCTCTCTCTCTCTCTCAAAAAGTATGAAGTGATGAATATTTAAAGGTAACATAATTCTCCTTTCATAGATGTCTTCAATGTCTGCACTATTCTCCTTCACCATTTTTATTTTTATTAACTTCTACTTGTCAATCACTCACACACACACACACACACACACACACAAAAGGATTTACTCTTAATTAATTCATAGTAAGAGGGTTCAGACTCGTAACTACTCAAATGCACACACACATAATTAAGTCTCGTAGCCCCACACAGAAAGAATTTAATCTCACATATACACATACATAAAGAATTCAATCTGACACATACACATACATAAAGAATTCAATTTAAACACCTATACATTTATAGGATTCAATTTCACAATGGCACAAACACATAAAGAATCTATTTTAATATCCACACACACTTAGAGAAATCAATCACACACACACAAAAAGAATAAATAAATAAATAACAGAAATTCAACACATACACACTAAAAGGATTCAACCCCACACCAAGACACACACAAGGGATCCAATCTTACTTGAATGAAGACAGGGGAATGCATCAGAGCCTCATTGACAGTGGTGAAGAGGGCAGCGAGGGGCACCACAGTTGGGTCATGTCCCCAGGGTGTCACCAGCACCTTCTCGTACCCCACCAGGCACTCAGGTAGTCGCCGCAGACGCTCCCCTGTCAAGCGGCACTGAATGAGGCTGTGTGGCACTTCAAGGGGTGAAGAGATTGTAGCAGCAGAAAGTATGCATAAATTGAAGGAAAAGTTGGATAAAAGTAGATATGAAGACAGGTCACTATGAGCCCTGCTAGAACCCTGTAATACACACACACACAAATTGAGGAAGGGAAGATGTCTGAGATGTTAAAAAATACAGTTTCCCGCAAAGATGTGTTGAGACGTGGAACAGTTTGAGTGAAAAAGTGGTGTCGGCAACGAGTGTCCATAGTTTTAAAGAAAAATTGGATAAGTGTAGATATGGAGATGGGGCCACACGAGCGTAAAACCCAAGCCCTGTAAAACTACAACTAGGTAAATACACACACACACACACACACACACACACACACACACACACACACACACACACACACACCTTGAGGCAGCAGCAGTGACGGAGGCCCTGACCCGGTGATGTGGTAAATGTACAGCTTAAACCAGGTGGAATTAACCTCAGGAACTGCTGGACCAAAGTGAGGTGGTGTTTCTCCCTCAATGGCCGAGATCTCGTAGCTCAGTGGGGCCATGGACACCAGAAACCTGTAGTGGGAGGTAGTGGTGGGGACATGGCCAGGGGGAGGTAGTGGTGATGACTGGGGAAGCTGTGGTGGTGGTGATGTAATGTGGTGGTGATGAGTAGGACACTGAAAATTCAACACACTCAAATCTCAACACACTCAAAACTCAACACACACAAACCTCAACACTTTCAAATCTCAACATTCAAATCTCACCACCCTCCCTGGACTCACTGATAGTTCTTCTTCAGCAGCCTGGCAGTGGTGGCAGGGTCCAAGTTACTAAGACTCTCCCAGCGTATAAGGTCTAGGGCTGGCGGGAGCTCCTGGGAGGGCGGACACAGCTCCCGGTTGTGGCGTAGGAAGGTGACTGAAGTGCGTAGGGTGAGGGCGTGTTCAAAGTACCTCTGTGCTTCACCCTCGGAGTCTGACCTGTGGGTTGTGTGTAGCTAGGGTGAAGTGTAAGGTTAAGTTAGGTTAGGTTAGGTTGGGTTGGGTTAGGTTGGGTAAGGCTAGGTTTATAGAGGAATTTGGTGGTGTGTGGTGGTGTTTTGGTGTTGCGATGGGTTTTTGGTGATGAGATGGTGGTGTGAAGGGTTTCTTGGTGTTCTCAAGGGTTTTGGTGATGACTTGGTGTACGAGTGAAGGGTTTTTGGTGTTGTGTTGTGTTTGGTGATGGTTTGTTGTGTAGGGATTTTGGTGATGATTGGTGTTGTGTTGTGTTTTTGGTGATGGTTTGGTGTTATGTTGTGTATTTGGTGATGAATTGGAGTCTGAAGGGTGCTTGGTGATGATTTGGTGATGATTGGTAATTGTTTGGTGTGAGTGACAGAGAATTGGTGATGACTTGGTGCCTGAATGAAGGGTTTTTGTCATGATGGATTTTTTGGTGATGAGTTTGGTGTGTCGGTGTTTTGGTGGTGTGTTGGTTGTCTGTCTCTCTCTCTCTCTCTCTCTCTCTCTCTCTCACCTCTGTATCTTGTCGAGCTCTGAGATGAGGGAATCCAGCCCTTCATCCAGCATCTTGCCCACCTCAAACATGGTGACCGCATGACTCTTCAGACCCTGGAAGACACACACACATGACACACACACACACACACACACAAACATACATCAATGTACTTACTTCACTTGCAACCTGTATACTTTTTTTGATATTGCTTGGCACACACACACACACACACACACACACACACACACACACACACACAAGGGGAAGATTACTTAATGATGAAACTTACAGATACAGCCTAGTGTCCACATTAGCTCCAGATCTTCCAACACACATACACACAAATTTCAAACCTCCTTCACCCTTCCAAACACACCCAAACTCACATCTAAACCTCCCAGACACACAAAAACACACATTTTAAACCTCCATCACCCTTCCAAACACACAAACACACATCTAAACCTCCCAAACACACAAAAACACAAATTTTAAACCTGTCACCCTTCCAAACACACCCAAAACACACATCTGAGCCTCCCAAACACACACAAACACACACATACAGATTTCAAACCTGCCTAATCTTTCCTAACACAAACACACACACACACACACACACACCTGCGACAAATTGCCCATCATGAGAAAAGCAGTGAGTGTTGAGTCGTACAAAAACGCGATCCTTTTGTTTTGGCCAGGAAAGGAGAACCCAGAAGCCAGTGGGTCATCCAAGGGGGTATGGGGGGTGGTCTGGCCTGGGTCTTCCATGCCTCCCTCCCCTGGTGTGCTCTCGGCAAGTGCAGACTCCAGCTCGAGCAGAAGGAGGTCGTCTGCGGTGGTGGACGCTGGCATGCTGTGGTGAATAGTAGTGGTGAGGTGGTGTGGTGAAGGAATGGTGAGAAAATGGTTGTGGTGAAGGAGTGGTGGTGGAGTGGTGGAGTGGTGGTGTGTGAAAAAATGGTGAGAATGGATGGTGAAATGGTTGTGGTGAAGGAGAGGTAGTGAGGTGGTGTGACGGTGTGGTGGTGACCCATGCAAACACACACACACACACACACACACACACACACACACACACACACACACACACACACACACACTCTGATCCATCCAAACACACATACACACAAAAACACACACATACATACACATTTACCTCTTCTTCAGCCTTCCAAACAAACACACACACACACACACACACACACACACACACATTTCCATATTCATTCTGCTTACTATTTGGTGATTCTGTACAGCTTCAGAAACCCATGTGGGGATTAAAAATAGTGACGACTGTTGCCATTAATCTTCTGACCTCCATAGACCCTTCCTAATGTCAATAAAATGGTCTAATCACACAAATCTCAAGATAAAAATATGTCCCAGTATTGAAAGCGGTTAAAATAATGAAGACTTTTGACCATTAATCTTCTGACCTCCATAGACCCTTCCTAATGTCAATAAAATGGTCTAATCACACAAATCTCAAGATAAAAATATGTTCCAGTACTGAAGGGGTTAATCACATGCAAACCTCCCTCAGCCTTCCACCAATTCAAGCACCCATCACCCACTTCTTCCTAGAGTTGAGAGAGGTGGTGGCAGCTTCCCAAGACGGATGCATCTCCAGTGTGGACGTCTCAGCGTTTTCTTGTGGGCAAACCCAAGGCGGCAGAAGAGAGAGATGGCCACCTTGACGAGAGACAGGTCGATCTCCAGCATCTTGGCCAGCTGGTGGAGAAAGATGGAGAAAGGAGGTAGAGAAGAGACATGACAAAGTAGGAGGAAAAAAGTAAGAATAAGAGTAAGAAGGAACAGAAGAAATATGAAAGTTTAAGAGGAAAAGGAGAAGCAGGAGTAACAACAACAAAAACAAACAAGAGGAGTAGGAGGAAAAGAGGAAACACAAGGAAGGAGCAGGAAAAGGAAGAAATGGAACAAGGAAGAAATAGGAAGAGAAAAGGAACAGTAAAAGGAGTAATAAGAGAAAGAAGGAACAGAAGGAATAGGAGGAGGAGGAGGAACAGAAAGAGGAGCAGGAAAAGGAGGAAAAGGACCAAGGAGGAACAGAAGAAAGACAAAAAAAAAAGTAAGAGAAAGAGGAACAATAGAAAAAGTAACAAGAGCAAGAAGAAACAGAAGGAATAGGAAGAGGAGAGGAGCAAGAAAAGGAGGAAAAGGACCAACGAGGAAACAAAGACAAAAAAAAGTAAGAGAAAGAGGAAATGGAGAAGCAGGAGTAACAAAAGCAAGAAACAAGAAGAGTAAGAGGAGAAAAAGAATAACAAATGAAGGAGAAGAGAAAAGGAAGAAAAGGAGGAAAGGAGGAAAAGGAGCAAGGAACAACAGAAGAAATTAGGAAAAGAAGTAGGAGGAACAAGAAGAGTAACAAGAGCAAGAAGGAATGTGAGAAGTAGAAGGAAAAGAAGGAAAAGGAGGAAGCAGGAGAGGGAGAAGCAAAGAGAAGGAGGAGGAGGAGGAGGAGGAGGAGGAGGAGGAGGAGGAGGAGGAGGAGGAGGAGGAGGAGGAGGAGAAAAAGGCAGGTTAGAAGGTAAATTACTTAGGAGAAAATATTAGAAAACACAGAATACATTACACAAACACACACAAACACACACACACACTTTTTTTCCATGTAAGACACAGAACTGGCCAAAAACAACAAAAAAACGAAAAATGATAAAAAAAAAACGAGAAAAAAATCTCACGGACACACGAGCTCTCACCTCACAGACATGGGTGTGTTCATCAATGGAGACAAAGATTTTATACATGAGGCTCTCCAGGTAGTCGCCCAGTACTCTGTTCATCACAAAGCCTTCCAGCGGTGGTACAGAAATTAGGTCTGTGTCGTTGATTGGCACATCCAGGTACACCAGACCCTTCCTGTGGGTGTTGGGGATGTGTTAGGGTGTGTGTGTGCTTGTGGTGTGTTAAGGTGTGTTTGTGTGTGTGTGGTGTGGTTGTGTTTGTGGTGTGTAAAGGTGTGAGGTTGTGTGGTGGTGATGTGTGGAGGTGTGTTGTGGCGTGTGGTGGTGTTTCTTTTAGCATTGTGGTGTGTGGTGGTGTGTTTGTGGTGTGTTACGGTGTGCTTGTTTGTTTGTTTATATATTTTGTGTTGTGGTAACAAGGTTTACATAAAGATTTGTACGTTTTCAGAGAGAGAGAGAGAGAGAGAGAGAATAGAGGATTACAACAACACAGTACATGACTAAGTACCCACATAATCTCTCTCTCTCTCTCTCTCTCTCTCTCTCTCTCTCTCTCTCTCTCTCTCTCTCTCTCTCTCTCTCTCTCTCTCTCTCTCTCTCTCTCACTGCTTCACCTTTGTATTCATTTCATTCACCAACTCTTCCTTTTATTTCAATCATACATTTCCACATCTTTTATTCTCTCTCTCTCTCTCTCTCTCTCTCTCTCTCTCTCTCTCTCTCTCTCTCTCTCTCTCTCTCTCTCTCTCTCACCAATTCCAAACATTTCTATAACATTTCCCCATCTTTTATTTACCTTTCACTACTACATCTCTCTCTCTCTCTCTCTTGTCAAGTCAAAACATTTCTACAACATTTACGCATCTTTTCACCCACAAACCACCCCCAGACCCAGTACTCACGCATATAAGCTATGAACGCACTCCTTGTCCAGGTCACCAGCCTTCTGTGGTCCTTCATCTATCAGGGAGTCAATCACCACCTTCTCCCTCTCCTTCACCAAGCTCTGTGTGGGACGGATGGTTAGCTTAGGTGCAGTTATGAGGTTGTTTGTTTTCTTGATCAAACACACATGCATACACACACACACATGCAAGTACCTCAAGTCACCACAAATGTTAACAGCTTTCCTTGTCACACACACACACACACACACACACACACACACACACACACACACACACACACAAATACTCCATGTAATCACAAATCTTAATAACACATACACAAAGACACACACACTCTCACACACAGCTCCAGAAACTTACGTGGGGATTAAAATAGTGAGGACTTTAGCCATTAATCTTCTAAGCTCCACAGACCCTTCCTAATGTAAATAAAATCATCTAATCGCACTCAAAACTCAAGGTAAAAATGCATCCCAGTACTGGAGGGATTAACAAGAATTTTACACTAGATTAACCAGCACACACCTTTATGTCGTCCTCGGTGATGCAGCCAACACACACCATCCACCAAGACTCCACTGTGATCTCTGAAGGACACGCTGGCAGGAGGTCCCTTACGTTCTTCTTCCTAAACAGCTTGCGGCTCGACCTGCACTGGTTCATGAGGTCAATGTACTGGTTCCGACCGATGCCCAGGAGACGCAGACCTGTGGGTATCGAAGTGGGGTTAGTCTCTGGTTGGGTTGGGTTGGGTTGGGTTAAGCTGCGTTGGGTTGGTTGAAGGATATTTTTTCATTAGATTTGGTTAGTTTAGGTTAGGTTTGGTTGGGATTAGATTAAGTTAGTTTGGGTAGTGTTGGGTTGGGTTAGGTTTCCTTCGAGTTGGTTTGGTTTGGTTGAAGGGGATTTTCATTACATATGGTCTGGTTACATTAAGTTTAGTTAAGATAAGATTAAGTTAGGTTGGGTTAAATCTTAGTGAAGGCGTTATATATTAAGTTTGATTTAACATGAGAGGCTCTCATTATGAAGGCACATACATAACATTTAGTACAACACATCACTAGACAACACAACACCTGAAACACACACAAAAAAAAAAAAAAAAAAAAAAAATTAATAATAATAATAATAACTAAATAACTAAAGTAAATAAAAAAAATAAAAAATAAAATCATTGAAACAAAAAGAACACAAGACACTTAAAAAAAAACACTGAAAAAACTGAGAAATCAAACACACACACACACACACACACACACACACACACACTAACGTCACACACACACAAAAAAATAAGTAAACAAAACTGCAAAACTTAAACGTACAATCAGCAGCCGTGAAATTAGGCAATGAATCGTAGCTTTTCTCAGCCGTCATGATCTCGGTGAGGATGGAGATGTAATACTGGAAGGGCGTCACTCGGAGGCCCTTCACCACCATGTCGGAGAGGTGGTAAGGGTACATCATGAGGTGAGCCCGGCTGTAGGAAAGCAGGTCCTCGTAGTAAGACCTTTCATTCTTCACTATTTGACGTACTGTGGAGAGAAGACGTGGCGTTAGATAAGGTAGTAGTAGTAGTAGTAGTAGTAGTAGTAATGGTGGTGGTGGTGGTGGTTTATTTATTTATTTTTTTTTTTTAATGATAGGACCAGCCAAGGGTAACAAAAATACAAAGGAAAGAAAAGACCCGCTCAGTTGCCAGTCTCCTTACACAGATGATAAAATTAGCCAAAGGACAGGAACAAATGCCTTGAAATAATAATAATAACAATAATAACAATAATAATAATAATAATAATAAAATCAAATAAACTCAACCCATAAGAGATGTAGAAGCAGAAATAGAAATAAAAAGTCAACCAATGAGGAGAAACAGCAACAATATGAACCTTAGAGTTGTGAAATGAATGAGAAAAGAAGCAGAAGGAGAAGTAGAAGCAGAAAACTAATTAAAAAAAAGACAATTAAGGAGAAACAATGATAAAAAAAAGACTTAGAGTTGTGAAATGAATGAGAAAAGAAGCAGAAGGAGAAGTAGAAGCAGAAAAGTAAATAAAAAGTCAACCAGAAGGAGAACCAGCAATGATATGAAGCTTGCCGTTTTGAAATAAATGCAAAGAAAAGTAGCAGAAAATAAATAAAAAAAAAAACCATAGAACCAAGGAAGAGAACCAGATAAATGCAAAGAAACGAAGAAAATAAATAAAAAAAAACACTGATATGAAGCTTTGAGTTGTGAAATAAATGGAAAGAGAGAGTAGAACCAGGAAAATAAAGAAAAGAAGGCCAACCAAGGAGATATAATGATAAAAAGAAGCTTAGAGTTGTGAAATAAATGAGAACAGAAGTGGAAGAAGACGTAGAACCAGAAAAAAAAAAAAAAAGGAGAAAAAACAATGATAAAAAAAATAAATCAGAAGAGAAGCAGAAAAATAAATAAAAAAAAAATGACGACCAAGGAGAAACAATGATAAAAAGAAGCTTAGAGTTGTGAAATAAATCAGAGAAGAAGCAGAAGCAGAAGCAGAAGCAGAAGTAGACGCAGAAAAATAAATATAAAAACAACTAAGCAGAACCAGCACTGATATAAAGCTTACAATTGTGAAATAAACATGAAAGGAACAAATCAGGCAAACACCTGCTAAACTTTACACCAATGGACCCGTCAATTAACCAGGTGTGTGGGAGAACATCGTGATGAGGGTGAATAATGCAGGTGTATGGTAGGGAAGGGCTGGGAGGGAGTAATGGTTCAGTAATTAGGGCCACACCTGTGCATAGGATGGCGATGGATGGCAGGGAAGCAGGTGTGGTGTGGCAGGAGAGGTGTGGTGTATCTGCATTGCTAAAATAAGTGTTTTGAAGTTTTAAATGTTTCCTGCAAGCTTCAGTTTTTTCTTACAATAGCAGTGTGACCTAACAAAGCTTAAGGGATATTTCAGGGTTTTTCTCCAGTATTCAAAGCTTCTAATGGGATGTTTAAGGGTTTTTCTCCAGTATTCAAAGCTTCTAATGGGATATTTAAGGGTTTTTCTCCAGTATTCAAAGCTTCTAATGGGATATTTAAGGGTTTTCTCCAGTATTCAAAGCTTCTAATGGGATATTTAAGGGTTTTTCTCCAGTATTCAAAGCTTCTAATGGGATATTTAAGGGTTTTTCTCCAGTATTCAAAGCTTCTAATGGGATATTTAAGGGTTTTTCTCTAGTATTCAAAGCTTCTAATGGGATATTTAAGGGTTTTTCTCCAGTATTCAAAGCTTCTAATGGAATGTTTAAGGGCTTTTCTCCAGTATTCAAAGCTTCTAATGGGATGTTTAAGGGTTTTTCTCCAGTATTCAAAGCTTCTAATGGGATATTTAAGGGTTTTTCTCCAGTATTCAAAGCTTCTAATGGGATGTTTAAGGGTTTTTCTCCAGTATTCAAAGCTTCTAATGGTATATTTAAGGGTTTTCTCCAGTATTCAAAGCTTCTAATGGGATATTTAAGGGTTTTTCTTCATTATTCAAAGCTTCTAATGTTTTCTTTCAGTATTCAAAGCTTCTAATCTATTTTATGTGTTAGTATTTCCTTGGTGAACAAATTATTAATTATATCATTTTTTTTTCAATATTGTCTACATTTCTTTTTACTATTTTATTATTTTGATAGATAACATTTTATTTTTGTTTGTTCCTATTTTCATTTTAAGTGTAAGTACTTCCAAGGTAACAAAAAAACATTAGCCTTCATTTTTTTTCACATTTTTCAATATTCTGTAGGCTTCTTTTCAAATTCATTCTAATTATTTTGCTAGATAACATGTTCTTTTTTTTTTTTTCTACATCTATTTTATGTGTAAGTACTTCCTAGGTGAACAAATCATTAGTTATAATTGTTTTTACATTTTTTCAGTATTCTCTATGCTTTTTTTTATTAGTTCTAGTTGATTTAGTAGATAACATATTTTCTTTTTGTTTCTTTCTATCTTTATTTTATGTGTACATACTTCCTAAGTGAAAAAATCATTAGTTATCATGTTTTTTTTTTTTTCAATATTCTCTATGCTTTTATTTCCTTTATTCCAGTTATTTTGATTGATATATTTTCTTTCTGTTTCTTCCTATATCTATTCTATGTGTAAGTATTTCCTAAGTGAACAAATCATTATTTATATATTTTTCAACGGTTTTCAATATTCTCTAAGCATTTCTTCAATTAGTATTATTAATTTTAGTAGATAACATGTTTCATTTTAGTTTCTTCCAATGTTTATTTTGTATGTAAGCATTTCTAGTGAAAAATAATTAATTACCATTTTTTTTTTACAATTTTCAATATTCCCTACGTTGTTTTTTCATTAGTTCCAGTTATTTTGATCGATGGCATGTTTTATTCTTGTTTTTTCCTATATTTATTTTCTGTGAGAACTTCCTAGGTGAAAAATCATTAGTTATAGATCATTTTTATCGTTTTTTCATTATTTTCTATGCTTTTTATTTGTATTGATGATTTCTTTTATTAGTTCTAGTTATTTTAAATGATTATATATTTCCTGTTTTGTTTCTACCCATGTTTATCTAATGAGTAAGCAGTCCATTGGTGAGTGAATCATTAGTGGGTTTTCAGATAGAAGATACCCCAAAAATTGCCTCCTTTAACCCATAAATTCCCATGAAAAGCTCTCAGTGTATATAAATAAGAATAAAAAACTCACTATCATTCCAATATTTACCTAAGTTTCCCCTGAACCTCTGCTGTGTCTTGATGCTGTACTCCGCCACCTGCTTCTCATACTCCTTCTGTGAGTTCCCCAGCAGCTGAAACACAAGGAAAATAAGAGGAATAATCAGTGAAATAGAACAACGAACACTGGCAGGAAAGTTGACATGCGTACAATTAAATGATACAAATTTCCTCACCTCTCCACTGCTTACATTAATCCCTTCAGTACAGGGACATATTTTTACTTTGAGATTTGTGTAACATTAGACCATTTTATTAACATTAGGAATAGTCCATGGAGGTCAGAACATTAATGGCCGCAGTCTTCACTATTTTAATCCCCACATAAATTTCTGAAGCTGTATAAAATCACCAAAGAGTAACCAGAATGAATGTGGAAACGCGTCACAGTACTGAAGGGATTAAATAGCTTTTTTTTTATGCAGGACGGACAGCTGGCCAAGGGCAACAAAATATGAGAAAAATAAATAAATAAAGGACCACTGTGTTGCCGGTTCCCTACAAGACATGAGAGTTGAGCAAAATTCAGGGAGAAATGTCTTAACACCTCTCTCTTAAAAGAAGTCAAGTTGCAGCTGACAGTTTCTCCACTTGTCCACTGTGTCCTCTAAAATGGCTCCTTAGTTCAAAACACAGTGTAGTTTATTGATGATGTAATTGACTTGGTGTGAATAATGCTTGCTTTCTGTCAATCCACACACTTATCACAAGAACAGACTATGTTTTCCTCAAGATCTGACAACCATGCATTCTCTGGGACACTCTTCAGAACCTTTAGAATAGACAGACTTTGATATATCTCCTGGCTTCTCCGTGCACCTTTTCCTCTACTAATGTCATCCACTTGCTACAGAATTTCTTTTTAATATGAGGGGATAACCGGCCAAGAGCAACATTAAAATAGAAAAAAAAGGACCCACTTAGTTGCCAGTCCCCTTGCAGGTCTGTTAGTTAACCAAAAGAGAGGGATAAATGTCTTGACACCTCCCTGTTAAATCAAGTCAAATCATAGGAAATACAGAATCCAGTAGGGAGTTCCAGAGTTTACAAGAGAAAGGGATGAATGAATGAGAGCACTGGTTAACCCCTTCAGTACCATGACTCATTTCTATATTCATTCTGGTTGCCATTTAGTGATTTTATACACCTTCAGAATTAAATTAGTGAAGACTGTGGCCATTAATCTTCTGACCTCTAGAGACCCTTCCTAATGTCAATAAAATGGTCTAATCGTACACAAATCTCAAGGTAAAAATGCATCCCAGTACTGAAGGAGCTAACTCTTACATTAGAGAGGTGGACAGAGTAGTGTGTGTGTGTGTTTAATTAAATGTAGGAGGGGAAGCTGGCCAAAAGCAAAAAAAAAAAAAAAATAAATAAATAAATAAATAAATAAATAAATAAATAAACCAATAAGTAAATAAAATAAAAAAGACCTACTTGATTGCCAGTTCCCCTAAAGATAAGAATATTTATCTAAAAGTATGAGTATGTTACCGTGTCCCTCACCACCACCACCACCACCTCATACCAGCTGATGCCTCACCTGTTTGACGGAGAGAGGAAGTTTCTCCCACACACAGTTCTGGGCGATGTATGTCTCTATTTCAGACGCCATGGCTGCCCCTGGAGGCTACGTGAGCTGCAGGGGGAGTCACATGTCGTCAAGGAGGCTCACAGGACACTAGGGCACAGTATTATGGTGTTTGGGTGTCCGAGTGTGTGAGTGTAGCAGTGTTGTTGTGGGGAGAGGAGCCGCAATGTTTATGTGGAGGGAAGTATAAGTGACGAGGCTCAGCTGGCACTAAAGGGATCCAGTTCTATACACTATTAGTTTTTTTCTACGTTTATTTCGTATGTAAGCATTTCTAGGTGAAAATTATTAGTTATCATTTTATTTTTATTTTTCATCTTTCAATATTCCCTGTGGTGAGGCTCAGCTGGCACTAAAGGGATCCAGTTCTATACACTATTAGTTTCTTCCTGTTTGTTTTGTATGTAAGCATTTCCGAGGTGAAAATTTATTAGCTATATTTTTCTCTTTTTTTTTATTTTATGTTTTTCAATATTACCTGTGCTGTATTTTCATTAGTTCTGTTTATTTTGAATTAGTCAATTTTTTTTTTGCTGTGTGAATTTAAGGGATTTCTTTCTTTCTTTCTCTCTTTTTTTCTTTATATATATTTTTTTTGTGTGTGAGGAAAATTATAAAACTTGCAAAAAAAATGAGAATGGAATCAAGAGTTATGTTAAATAAGTCATTATGATGGCACTAAAGGGATTAATTCTGTCTTTCTTCATGTATTTATTCATTTATTTATTTATTTATTTATGCAGGAGAGGAAACTGGCCAAGGGCAAAGAAAATTGAAAAAAAGGCCCACTGGGATGTCAGTTCCTTTAAAGATCATAAGAGTAATCCAGAAGTTCTATAGACTCTGGGGTGATTTAGTCCATTTTTGCTGGATGGATTGAAGAGTTTTTTTTTTTTTTTTGTGTGAAGAAAAAAAATACTTGCAAAAAATTAGAATGCAATTGAGAGTTAAGTTAAATAAGTCATGATGGTGTAGTTTTGCCGAGTGGAGTTAATTAAGAGATTTTTGCTTCCTTTTTTTCTTTTCTCTGTCTCTTTTTATTTAAGGAAAATACTAAAATTTGCAAAAAAGATGAGGACGGAAATAATGGTAAAGTTATTAGTCAAGATGGCGGAGATATAAATTCTGGATTCATTAAGTGCATTCTGCCTGATGGAATTAAATTAAGAGAATCTTTTCTTTTTTCCTCTTTCTTTTTAATGAAGAGAATAACTAAACTTGCACAATAATGGTAAAAGTAAAGTTTAAATCATAATGGTGAATATATGAATTCTAAGTTAATTATATGTGCATTTTAACGGGTGAAATTAATGGATTTAGTGAAGAAAATGATAAACCTTACAAAAAAAGATGATAATGGAACTAATGATAACGATAAGTAAGTCGTGATAAAAGTGGAAAGAAATGCATAGCGGGTTTACGCAAATTAATACGGTTAGACATCAATTCACAACAGTCTCAAAGGGGAAAATAGGAAAGAAAAATAACTGCTTCATTCTTAACTCCACCAGAGACGAGAAACAAAAACAGAATTATATAAACTTAGTACTGGAGGACATTATTATTTTTTTCCCCCTTTCATTCAATCTATAGTCTTTAAACCGGTCAGCGACAAAGCTACAATGAGACTCAGCACTCGATTCTAGGTCATTAATATACAAGAATGGCTGTTCAAACTTATCACTGGCCAGACATGACTTTTTTTATTACTAATGTGTGTGTGTGTGTGTGTGTGTAGGATGGAGACAGTGTGGGCAGACAGCAAATAGATAAATAAATAAAAAGCATACCACAAAGTTATGAGGCTTTTAATACCGAAAAAAAAAAGAAAATGCTGCACAGTTCATTCATTCAGATTAGCGGGATAAAGAAAAAAAAGTAAAAAGTTAGTGGAGGTGAGGCGGTAAAAGGAATCAAGTCACGTTATATTCCACAATGACATTTAGAAGAGAGAGAAAAAAATCGATGACGTGAAGGATTTTCTTATAAGGATGGTGTCCTAAGGAAGTGTGTGGGTGAGAGGCGAGGGAAAGGCTGGGAGAGGGCTGGGAGAGTAGGTAGGGCCTTGGGAGGGAGGAGGATCGGGAGGAGGATCACGGGGCTGCATCTCAAGGCCACCACCGTCTATGACACAAAACTTACAACATACCTCTAGTAACACAACTTCTTAACTTTTTCCTGCACTTTAAACACCTTTATTCATTACAAAAAACAAATAAAACAACTAAAAATAAATACATCTGTATGAATAAAATATAAACAACATCAATATACCACAATTAAGAGAGAAACAAGAAAGAAAGAAGAATTACGTCATCATTATTATGGAGGGTGACGAAGGCTGGGGCGAGTCAGAATTCAGTGTTGGCTGAGGCCTTGAACGGGGAGGGTGTACGTCACGCTGCTCCCAGACGCCTTCGCTATGGCTTCTGAAGACGCTGTGCCGCATTGGGAGGAATTCTATTTAGGTTCCCGGCGGTTCCAATTCGTCGCTGATGGACTCGGAATGCCTATTGACCAGGTGACCCTTCCTAGTACCCACGTGACCTGTTGTCGGGGTCATAGGGAGGGCAGAGTAGGGGTGAATGGGGTGTTTATGTGAGGTCAGTCTGGGTCACGCTGCCTTGCCTACTTGTTGCTCTGGTCTCAAGGTCACGCTTCTCTCTCTATAGTGTTTGTTGTGACCTTGACTGACCTGTGTTTGTGCGTTTTTGCGTTACCTTCGTAGTTTGGGTCATGGTTTCTCTCTCTCTCTCTCTCTCTCTCTCTCTCTCTCTCTCTCTCTCTCTCTCTCTCTCTCTCTCTCTCATTATCCGAAGTAAACCAGAGATAGATTTAATTCGTAATAAACTTCAATAAATTTAAAGTTAATATTGAAATGTAAGTTAGAATATAGTTGTATTGCATTTAAACTAATAACTTTTTTTTTTTTTACGTATTTCAACTCTCTCCCTCTCTCTCTCTTTTATCTTTATCCTTTACCATTAAAACAATAATAAATAAATAAATAAGGTTTCTCAAGACATTATGTAGTGAAAACAGGTTGCAATGGTGTTGAAATGGTGTTACGGTGCTGTGGTGGTGACATGAATGCTTTCCTGGTGGTGACAGCACTGTACAGGCATGGTGTGTGCTTGTGGTGAGGCTGAGAGTGCTGTCACCATTATTATCTTGCATTGTGGTGTTGTGGTGTTGTGTGTGTCAAGTTTGTGGTGTTTTTGGATTGTTTGGAAGTGTTTGGTTAAGTAATGGTGCTAATATTCCTTCTCCTGGTGATGTGTGGTGTTGTGTGTGTCAAGTTTGTGGTGTTTTTTTTTTTTATTGTTTGGTTAAGTAATGGTGCTAATATTCCTTCTCCTGGTGATGTGTGGTGTTGTGTGTGTCAAGTTTGTGTGTTTTTTTTTATTGTTTGGTTAAGTAATGGTGCTAATATTCCTTCTCCTGGTGATGTGTGGTGGTGTTTGTGTCAAGTTTGTGGTGTTTTTTTTTTTATTGTTTGGTTAAGTAATGGTGCTAATATTCCTTCTCCTGGTGATGTGTGGTGTTGTGGTGTTGTATGTGGTGTTTTTGTATTGTTTGGATGTGTTTGGTGAAGTAATGGTGCTAGTATTCCTTCCCCTGGTGATGTGTGGTGGTGTTTGGATTGTTTTGTAGTGTTTGGTTAAGTAATGGTGCTAAGTATTCCTTCTCCTGGTGTTGTGGTGGTGTGTGGTGTTTTTAATTATTTGTAAGTGTTGGGTTAAGTTATGGCGCTTAAAATTCCTTTCCTAATCTTTCCATCCCTTTCTTTACTAACCTATGCATATTTTGAGGTGTTTTAAGGTGTTATAGTGAATGTGGTGGTGTTTTCCTTAGTATAGAGTGAATTGGAGTGAAGGGAAAAAGAATGTATGGAAAGAACAGCTATATTTTTATAGATATCTCTTAAAACATCCTTTTTTATTATTTTAGGTGTTTTAAGGTGTTGTAGTAAATGTGGTGATGATTTTCTTAGCATAGAGTGAATTGAAGTGAAGGAAAAGAATATATATAAAAAAAAATGCATTATTTTTACAACTATCTCAAAAAGACTCACAAACACCTTTTTTTTTTTTTTTTTTCAATTCAGTAGATGTTTTCAAGTGTTTTTCTGAGTATAGAGTGAATTAGATTGAGGGAAAAAAGATTATATTTTTACAACTGTTCTTGGAAAAAACCCATATTTTTTTTTTTTTTTTATATAGATATTTGTAGATGTTTTTTTATTTATTGTTTTTCCATAGTGTATAGTGAATTGAAATGAGGACAAAAGAATATTTAAAAGAACATCTCAATAATCACTTTTTTATATATAATGTTAAGTGTTTGAAAGTGTTTTTTTTCATAGTTTATAGTGAATTGAAATGAGGGCAAAAGAATATTTAAATAGAACATCTCTATAATCACTTTTTTTTTTTTTATATATATTTTAAGTATTTGAAGGTGTTTTGTCTGAGTTAAGAGTGAATTTGAATGAAGGAAAAGTCTCAAAGCATGTCTATTTTTACCGCCATCTTTCAATAAACTATGATCACATTTTTTTTTATATTTTTATGGTGTTTCAAATTGTCTGAGCTATTTTGGTGATGTTTTTCTGAGCGTAAATTGAGAGACAGAATGAATAGATAAGGAACAGCTCTATTTTGACAACTGTCCCTCAAACAAACCCTATAAATACTTGTCTTTTGTATTTTTTTAGGTATTTTCAAATGTTCATATACTCAATCAGTGTTTTATGTAACATTTAGAAGGGATAACTAAACAATTCTTCTATTTTTCCAACCTTCCCTCCCTTTATTTACACATTTCAAGGCATTTTCAAACATTTATATCCTTAATCAATGTTTTACCTAGCATTTAGAAGAATACGTAAACAATTCTCTCTTTAAACCTTCCCTTCCTGTATTCACACATTTCAAGGCATTTTCAAACATTTATATCCTTAATCAGTATTTGACCTAGCATTTAGAAAGGATAAGTTAACAGTTCCTTCTATTTTTTCAAGGCAAACTATAAGCTCATTTTAAGAAACAATAAGGAGAATTTATATATATTTTTTTATTTTCCTCTTTTTTTTTTTTTTTTTAGGTATTTTAAACAATAAACTCAACTAATATTTCATGGAGTTAGCAATGATTAGTAAAACAATTCTATTTTTTAAACCTTCTCTCCCTGTGTTCACATATTTCAAGACATTTTTAAACCTTCATATCCTTAATCAATATTTTACTAGCATTTAGAAAGAATAAATAAACAATTCTCTCTTTTATTCACATACACGTAACTCTTGATTTACGCGTTTTTGTTAATATGCGACCCAAAAAATATAACTAATCAAATTTTCTCTATGGGTTTGCTTATACACAATTTGGACCACACCCCACATTCCCCCTATTATCTATCGCATCATGAGAATTACAAGTTTGTTTTACGCGAATTTTGAAATATGCGATGCCTTTTGGAACGCATTTATCGTGTAAATCAAGAGCTACCTGTATTTTCGAGGCATTTCAAATTACAACTCTTAGTAACGTAACAATTCCGCTGCCTAACCTAACCTAACCTAACTT